>NC_066517.1:9086373-9109593 GCF_024679095.1 Eriocheir sinensis | reverse complement strand
TGGTCAAACTCTTTTGCTTCTGCCTATCAACATCTACCTTTCCTTTTTGCTGGAAGTACGCCTTCATACATCCTGTGCCCAAGAAGGGTGACCGTTCCAATCCCTCAAACTACCGCCCTATAGCTTTACTTTCCTGTCTATCTAAAGTTTTTGAATCAATCCTTGACCGGAAAAATTCTAAAGCACCTTTCCACTTCTGATCTTCTATCTGATCGCCAGTATGGGTTCCACAAGGGCAGTTCTACTGGCGATCTTCTTGCTCTCTTATCTGACTTTTGGTCATCCTCTTTTAACAGTTTCGGTGAAACTTTCTCAGTTGCGCTAGACATATCGAAAGCATTCGATAGAGTCTGGCAGAACTCTTTTCTTTCTAAACTGCCCTTTTTCAGATTCAATCCTTCTCTCTGTTCCTTTATCTCCAGTTTCCTTTCCGGCCGTTCTATCTCTGATGTGGTAGATGATCACTGTTCTTCCCATAAACTTATTAACAGTGGTGTTACACAGGGCCCTGTCCTTTCACCCACTCCTCTTCCTGTTATTCATCAATGATTTTCTTTCCATAACAACTATCCTATCCACTCATACGCTGACGACTCCACTCAGCATTATTCAACTTCTTTCAACAGATGAGATGTCACTGATATATGTCATGTATCGGATGTCCGCATCTGCATAATTTTTCACATCTGCATCCTCATCCGCATCCGCAGTTTTAGAAAATGAAACATCCGCTTCCGCATCCGCATCCGCACCACACAAACAGGATGTGGCTGATATATTTTATACATTACAGAGTTACAGACGCAGTGCAGAGTACAGACTTCAGAGTACAGAGCTTGCGAAGCTGAAGAAAATGAATTAATGCAAGTTTACTTAATTATCTACTAAAATTACACCTTGTATTCATTTTTTTTTCAAATTTGCACAACCTAATGTGTCAAGAGTTTTGCTGAAGGGCAGGAGGAGGGAGATAATTTTACATAGTGACTATGTAGTATGTATGCATCATGTAAATTTATAAAAATATGTATGTATGTACTGTGTAATAGTACTGTATGTACTATAATTAATATTGCGTAGGTATGAGTGGAAGCAGCCTGCCTGGCAAGGAGAGAGAGAGAGAGAGAGAGAGAGAGAGAGAGAGAGAGAGAGAGAGAGAGAGAGAGAGAGAGAGAGAGAGAGAGAGAGAGAGAGAGAGATTCTGTGTGTGGCTGACAGCGGTGGGCACCCGCTAATTTGTTGTTAGTCCGCAATTCACAATTCCGCTAATTTTGTCGCGTATTCCGCTAATCGCTAATTCGCAAATTTTCCGGCTTCGCCGGTCCTCTATCGTAAATCGGCTAATGCTAACGCTAATATTTTTTTTTTGTCCACTAATAAAGTCCGCAAAAGTCCGCCAACTATTTTTTTTAGTCTGCTAACCCTTTATTGGTAGTTAAAAACATAATTTTCAATAGAATTACCTTACAATTTACATATTTATTTATTTTATATATTTTTATAAAATATTTATGACAAGTTTTCAAACAGCAAAATACAGAATCATCATTACAGTCATTATTCATTGTTGTTATCCTCCTCCTCCTCCTCCCTATGTCACAGCCACTTCCCCTTCAAGAGGTACATGTTTCCATTGACAAACAGCAGCTTCTCAAAGTTATCATGAGTCAGGGATGACCTCTTGGACCTGAGGACGTCAGAGTCCAAGCTGAACAATCTCTCCACAGCCACGGAGGAGGGGACAGGGATGTTGTACTTGAAGTGAAATCCGGGACGCTTTAATAAAAAACATTTTCCGGGACAGTGCATGAAATCCGGGACATTTCCGGGATAATTTTATTTCCGGGACGAACCATTAAAATCCGGGACTGTCCCGGAAAATCCGGGAGGTCTGGCCACCCTAATTTATAAATTTCTCCACACTTTCAAGAATATTCTTGACTTTCAAGGCAATTTCATTGTTGACGGTTTTTGAGAGTTTGCGTTAGCGGACAATAATTTTGGCATTCCGCTAACTGCAAATCCGCTAATTTTTCATTTTTTTCGCTAACGCAATACCGCATTATTTTTTTTAGTTCGATATTAGCGGACTTAGCGGACTTAAATTGCGAAATCCCTGCCATTGGTGGCTGAAAATGTGTATGTGACTGTGTGTTCGTGTGACGGTGTGTGTATGTACGTATTTGTGTTTGTAAATAATATATACATGCATCATGCATGTCTGTGTAATGTGTAGACCCTACTCCCTCTTAAAGTTCACAAAAAAGATTTCAGTGCTTCGTCATTAACTATATATTGTGTAATTATACAAATATAAGACTGAAAAATATGAGCTGGCAGCGCTGAGCACTTCTTATCGCACGAGTGTTGTGTCGTGGCGTGTGCCCGGTGGTGTAGCGGCCGTATGAGCAGAGTTAACGATAAAGCTGATTTTTCACAGCAGAAGAGTAATTACCAGTGTTCAGGATTTTGGTAATTCAACTGTACAGTATTTAGTGAATTACCAAAATCCTGAACACATCCGCATCAGCATCCGTGTGGATGTCACAATTTCATATCCTCATCCGCATCAGCAATTTGGTAGAAACTGATATTTTGCAGAATACGCATCCACTTCCGCATCTGCAAAATATGTACATATGACATCCGCACACACATCCGCATCCGCTGATCTCTGAAATCTGACAACCGATACAACTTTAATATATATATATATATATATATATATATATATATATTTATATATATATATATATATATATATATATATATATATATATATGGTGGCTGAGTGGTAGCGTGCTGGGCCCACATTCACCGCGTGATGGACGACGCGGGTTCGAATCCCCACGCTACCAACTCGGATTTTTCAGTCACCGCCGAGTGGCTTAAAACTACCCACATGTTGTCCTGAAGCCCACTCATCAACCCGGACTCTAGAGGAAACCGTCCAAGTGAATCAAGAAGGAGTTCCGGGAGGCAGCATGAGCCAAGAGAAGATGGCACCACTATAAACACTTGCCTGTGCCATGACGGGCTGGAGCCGACTACCATCCAGGCCCCTCAAGAGAGCCTACCGGCGCTATAGGCGCACATGTAAAGAAATAATATCTCATCTATCGAAAGGCATTTTTCTAGACATAGAGTAAATTGGTTGCGAGTATACACCTGTTTAAAGCAGGCCGTGCTTTGTACCAAGCTTGTATACGTGCCATTGTCCAATGCCTGAAAAACAACGGCCTTCACATTAGGAAACTCTGCACATCCGCGGTCAACTAATGGAACAGGAACCATCACAGTGTCCCCTGCGTGGGCTGGTTTAAATCTCCTCACAGAATTATACATAATTTTTTAGCTTATCTCTGTTGTTCTATGTTGGACTTCATTTGTTCAGTATGAATACTGCGATTCCGATTGCAAATGGAACAAAGCACAGGCTCATCAGCATCTTCATTCATCACAGAACACGGCTTCATTCATCACAGAACACACCTTGCACACACTTGAACCAAAGTCGCTTTTACCACAGGAGATGCAGTTAATGACAGCGGATGGTTCTTCTTGCTCTTCAGCACCTGTCCCTTCCTCCTCTGTATCTGTGTCCTCATTGACAACACCTGGTGCTTCTGCAAGCTGCTCCTCCGTCTGCATACCGTCCATGACTTCCTCTGGTACAGAAGATGCGTCAACACAAGACGAGCCTTCTATCCATACATGGCCTCGTATGGTGTTCTTCCAATTACAATGTGAAAGCGGGTATTTTTCTTCCACTGGACAGAGTGCAGTCCCCGTGGTCATTAGGTATATATATAGTGCTGCTGTCCTTCATCCAACATGCGAGAATTGCTTCAACATCCCTGTTGGCTCGTTCCACCGAGCCCTGCGATTGTGAATGTCGTGGTTTGCCATGAACCATCTTGCACTCTGGCCACATCACCAGAACTTCCTTGATGAGCTGAAAATTAAAACGGTGAACATCAAACCTTTTATCGTTTACTCGCCTTTTTTCCATGGCAACTGGCTACTTGCTGTTTGGACATTTTGTAAACTGCCCAACGATAATACTGGTGATTTTGTAATAAGTTCAAAACCTTGATCCTTTTGCAAAATGCCCAGATATTTAGGTCATTCTGCAAAGTGACCACGGATTTGTTCTTTTTGCATACTGGCTGGGCATTCTGCAAAATGACCGAAATATATATATATATATATATATATATATATATATATATATATATATATATATATATATATATATATATATATATATATATATATATATTGTTATTTTGTTTGTTTGTTTTACGTCGCGGCCATTGCGCCGTTAGGCTTTTTCACTTGTAGAGGCCTGATGGTTGGCCCAACCCGTTTTGGCGCAGACGAGTATTTATTGTGGCGCCATCTTGTTTTGGCTCATACTGCCCCCCGGAGCTCGTCTTTGACCATCTCCTTGGAGAGGTAATCTAGAGTCCGGGATTATAGGTGGTCTTCAGGGCAGCATGTGGGTAGTCTTAGGCCACTCGGCGGTGACTAAAAAATCCCAGCTGTGTGGCGGGCAGGATTCGAACCCGCGTCCCTCCTGGATCTCCCGGACGCGGCGCCGGCACGCTAATAATATATATATATATATATATATATATATATATATATATATATATATATATATATCTATATATATATATATTTTTTTTTACAGCAGATGAGTCAGTTAAAGGGCATAAAAAAGGAAACAAATGTGAAAAAAAACCGCTACTCACTGCTCCTAAAAAATGTAATAGGAGTGGCCGAAAGATAGGTCAATTTCGGGAGGAGAGGTGTCCTGATATCGTTCTCTTGAAAGAGTTCAATTCATAGGGAGGAGGAAATACAGATACAGTGTGAGGGATGAAAGAGTGAAGATGCTGGTTAACTCTTGCGTAAGGAATTTGGACAGTAAAGGGATAAGCTTGAGTAAAAAGTCTTGTGTGGCGAGGCCGCGGGAGGGGGGGAGGCATGCAGTTAGCAAGTTCAGAAGATCAGTCAGCATGAAAATATATACATCCCAGAGACCAAAACACCTTTTACCACATAAATCTCCCCGAATCGGTTCCATTTTCTTTCTACTTACGACCCACTACACTACCACAAGTTAAGTCTGTCATTCGTAATATAAAAGTCTCTTCCCCGGGACATGATGACATTAGTATTAAAATAAGTAAGGAATGTTGTGACCCAATTTATCCCTTTTTAGTTTATATAATTAATACATCATTTAAAGAGGGCAATTTTCCAAGTCACCTGCAGATAGCACGTGTTGTTCCAATCTTTAAGAAGGGAGACTCTTCGTTACCACTTAATTACAGACCTATTTCCATCTTACCCAGCTTTAGCAAAATTTTTGAAAAAATTATGTCAGTAAGACTAATGGATTACCTGTCCAAACACTCACTCCTCACCTCCGTTCAGTATCCTTTCCTCAAGTAGTCTCTACTGAATTAGCACTCAATTCAAACTTCATCACCTTTACAAACATTTATTTGGATCTGATGCAAAATGTTCATGTAACTGACATCTGTGTTTCACAAACAACTTTTAACATTCTCACTTTCTTCTTCTATAATTTTTGTTTATGGAATTTCGTAAAATGCTAATTGGAATTAAAAAAGGTTACAGCACACACAGAAACAAATGTACATCGTTTAACAATATGTCATCGCATACATATATTGCATGTGGTGTGCCTCAGGGATCAATCTTGGCCCGATTTCTTTCTGAAAAAATTATGTCAGTAAGACTAATGGATTACCTGTCCAAACACTCACTCCTTCATTCAAGGACATGATCTTGAAGATATAACAGACACATTAAATACTGAGCTTATCAGTGTATCAAATCGGATCATGATTAATAAATTAACATTAAATATTAACAAAACTAAGTTCATGATTTCAAGTCCACTCACGACTCAGCCAGTTCACACATCAATAAAAATTAATAATCATGCATTAAATGTAGTTACTGATTTTAAATTTTTAGGTATAACTATCGATAATAAATTAAAATGGAAACAACACATTGACATGGTAAAATCAAAGGTACGGGCGTAATATACAGATTAGGAGATTGTTTGAACCAAAAGTCTTCATGGCAAATTTATTTTTCTCTAATATATCCGCATCTTCTATACTGTTGTGCCATAGAAGGCGTCTCAGTCGCCGTACCAGCGGGAGGGCAGGGAGGAGGAGGGGTGGGGGTTGGTGGGTGGGTGAGCGCTGCGAGGAGCACCAGGGGGCACAGAAGGTTCCTGGAGAGGGGGCACAAAGGGTGCCTGGAGGAGGCGCTGAAGGTACCTGGAGGAGGCGCAGAAGGCGCCTGGGGACGGGGCACAGAGGGTGCCTGGAGGGGGCACAGAGGGTGCCTGGAGGAGGCGCTGAAGGTGCCTGGGAGAGGCGCAGAAGGCGCCTGGGGACGGGGCACAGAGGGTGCCTGGAGGGGGCACAGAGGGTGCCTGGAGGGGGCACAAAGGGTGCCTGGAGGAGGCGCAGAAGGCGCCTGGAGGAGGGCACAGAGAGTGCCTGGGGGAGGGCTGGGGAGAACCATGAAGGTGGCAACTACACCCACGGCGTACCTGACCTGAGGCTCAACCTCACGAACCCCAAGCGGATATGGGGTTTATTGCCCCAGGAAAGGGTAGACGAATGGATCATTTCAGACCCAGGTCCACCGCTCTGGGAGAGAGTGCCCTTATAAACGGCACCGGTTAAAAGCCACCTTGAACCATAGCAACACTGCAGGGTCACCAATTGTTGGCGGTAGTGAGTGTTCTGAGTGCTAATTGGTTCACGGATAGAGAAAAGTCATATCCGTCAGGGTTATTTATCTGAACAAACATACAAAGGTCACTGAGACAAACACAACACACAAGAGACGTTGTTAAGTGTATGTGCGTGAGTGTGAATGTAGTGTATTTTTAGAAACATTAAAGTGTTGGTGTATAGTGAAACAATATGTAGAAGAAGTGTATAGCAGGACGTGGACAGACAGTAGATTAACGAGTAACAAAAAAAGTTAACATTAAAGACGCAACACGGACAACAAGGAGCGCGACGAGAGACAAGAACATCAAAACATTCACTAAGTGAGTCTGTGCTGCCACACCATTTTCCTTGTCTTACCGGAGGAGAGTACGCGACCGCTTCAGCGGTGGCTTGCTACAGAATAACTTGCCTCAGTCCCTTCTAAATAATGATAACCTAGTCTCATTTAAAAGAAATTTATTTTCATTGTTACAAGGTAATTATACTTAATATTTTTAAGTGAAATTTATACCTTAACTAGCTTACATTAAGGCATGTTAAAGAGTGCTTGCTATGCTTTCCCCCTATCCTTCTCCTTCTCCTTCCCCGTTCCCCTCCCTTCTCTTTTATTTTTTTTATTTTTTTATTCTTATAACTAAGGAGACAGCTCAAGGGCACAAAAAAAGGAAACAATAATAAAAAAAAAGCCCGCTGATTGCTGCTCCTAAAAAAAGAATCAAAAGAGGTGACCGAAAGAGAGGTCAATTTCGGGAGGAGAGGTGTCCTGATACCCTCCTCTTGAAAGAGTTCAAGTCGTAGGCAGGAAGAAATAGAGATGAAGGAAGATTGTTCCAGAGCTTACCAGCGAGAGGGATGAAAGAGTGAAAATGCTGGTTAACTCTTGCATAAGGGGTTTGGACATTATAGGGATCAGGGTTGGAGTAATTACAATTCAAAATCTTAATTACAATTACAATTACAATTACATTATTAAAACTTTAAATTGCAATTATAATTACAATTACTCATGTGAAGTTCAATTACAATTACAATTACTACAAGAGACAGTCAATTATAATTACACAGCGTCCAACAGTAAGCTTTGGTTGAAAAGAAAAACACTAGCATCGTGCTGTTGTCATTTACTGAAGAGAGAGAGAGAGAGAGAGAGAGAGAGAGAGAGAGAGAGAGAGAGAGGTGGATGTAGGCTAAACGGGTAGGCAGAGGGGGAGGGAGAAGGGGTGGTACAGTAGGTGGTGGGGAGTGGTGCTATACATACAGACAGATAAACAGGAAGGGCGGGAAGGGAAATGGAGAGAGGGAATAGGGTGAGGGCAAAGGATGAAGAGAGGGTGTGGGTCGAAAGAAGGAAGAAAGGAGAAGAGAGGGAAAGACATAATGACACACACAGAGACAGACAGACAGACAGACAGAGAACATCGAAGAAATGAGGGGGTAGGTAGGAGACAGAATGACAGACAGACAGACAGACAAAGAGAGGGGCAGATAGACAAAGAAAGATAGTAGTATGGTAGTATCATAAGTACTACTCACCACTATCAATAAAATATGCCTTCTACTATCACAGTCATAATACTTGTCACCATTATTATTAATATTACTATCACCAGCATCACCAGATCAGCAATTCAGCATCATCATTTTTTTTCATAATTATTTCCCTGTTACTGCAATATGATCGTCATCATTATTTTTTTTAACATTACCATCTTGCTATTACTTTCACCATCATTACTACCACTTTACTGTACTACTAGACTACTACTTTCCTATCAGCACAAGCCTACACCTACAGCGACTAACTTTCCAACAAATTAGCCTATTACTATGACACTGGTCACCATCACCACTAATCACTATTACATAATTTCATCATGACATCATCCAATGAACTATCATCACCATCTCAGCTACTACAGTCATCATCATTCATCAGGGAACAGATTATTATACAATGTCTTTCTTACCTTTACAATAAGTCGAAAGTCAAGAGGAGGACTTTGCCGTATGACGGTCTAGGAAGCAATGAAAGATGTCCCAGTCCACCAAACAGGGAAAAGTGGACGCGTCTGATTCTCGTATAATACGTAGTTTGTCCAGTAAGGGTTGCCATACTTCAGCATATACAGTATTTACATATTTGCCACCATAGCAGTAAAAACAAGGATTATCAGAATTTTAGTATGACTTACTTTTTTCGTAATTACAATTAAATTACAATTAATTTATAATGTTATTAATTATAATTACAATTACTTCATTAAGTTCTACATCCAATTACAATTACAATTACAATTACATACTTTAATGTAATTAATTACATTTCAATTAAATTACAATTACAATTACTCCAACCCTGAATTAGGGATGAGCATGAGTAGAAAGTCGTGTGCAGCGCGGCCGCGGGAAGGGGGGAGGCATGCAGTTAGCAAGTTCAGAAGAGCAGTCAGCGTGAAAAGAGCGATAGAAGATAGAAAGAGAGGCAACATCGCGACGGAATTTAAGAGGTAGAAGACTATCAGTAGGAGGAGGAGAACTGATGAGACTTCACTCTGTCCAGAAGAGCTGTGTGAGTGGAGCCCCCCCACACGTGAGATGCATACTCCATACGAGGGCGGACAAGGCCCCTGTAAATGGATAGCAACTATGCGGGGGAGAAGAACTGGCGGAGACGATGCAGAACGCTCAACCTCGAGGAAGCTGATTTAGCGAGAGATGAGATATGAAGTTTCCAGTTGAGATTTTGAGTTAAGGATAGACCGAGGATATCTAGTGTTGAAGGTGACAGCCGAGTGTTGTTGAAGAATAGGGGATAGGTGTTTGGAAGATTGTGTCGAGTTGATAGGTGGAGAAATTGAGTTTTTGAGGCATTGAAGGACACAGGGTTCCTTCTACCCCAATCGGAAATGATAACAAGGTCTGAGGTTAAGCGTTCTGCAGCCTCCAGTCTAGAGTCGTGTACTTCCTGTTGGGATGGTCTTCTATTGAAAGAGGTTGAATAATGCAGAGTGGAGTTGTCGGCGTATGAGTGGACAGGACAATTTGTTATGGAAAGATCATTGATGAAAAACTGGAAGAGAGTGGGTGATAGGACAGAGCCCTGTAAAACACCACTGTTGATAGGTTTAGGGGAAGAACAGTGACCGTCTACCACCGCAGAGATAGAACGGCCGGAAAGGAAACTGGAGATAAAGGAACAAAGAGAGGGATATAATCCGAAAGAGGGCAGTTTAGAAAGCAAAGACTTGTGCCAGACTCTATCGAAGGCTTTCGATATGTCTAGCGCAACTGAGAAAGTTTCACCGAAACGGCTAAGAGAGGATGACCAAGAGTCAGTAAATAGAACAAGAAGATCGCCAGTAGAACGCCCCTTGCGGAACCCATACTGGCGATCAGATAGAAGGTTAGATGTGGAAAGGTGCTTTTGAATCTTCCGGTTAAGGATTGATTCAAATGCTTTAGATAGATTTACATAGAAAATCAGACCACACAGACCCCGTGGTCCAGACTAGGTGGTCTGTCCTTAAACCTTAGTGATTTTACATTAATCAGAACGCTCCAAAACGTTGCATTTCAACTCTAGTTGATATTAAGTTGAAGGAAGTGACGGTCGAGCTTGTTTTTGAAGGAGTCAATCGTGTTACACTGGACCACTGACGGTGGGAGCTTATTCCATTCTCGCACTACAACGTTGGTGAAGAAAAATTTGGTGCCGTTTCAATTTACTTGTCTACATTTGAGTTTTACCCCATTCTTCCTCGTACTCAAAGTGTCATCGATCATAAACAATGTTGATGTCTACATTCATGAAACCATTAAGTATTTTAAAACATTCGATCAGTTTTCCTCGGAGGCGACGTTTCTCAAGAGAGAATATGTTAAGGGTGGCAAGTAAAGCTATCGGGCGGTAGTTTGAGGGATTGGAACGGTCATCCTTTTTAGGCTCAGGCTGTACAAAGGCATACTTCCAGCAGGAAAGAAAAGTAGATATTGATAGGCAGAGACGAAAGAGTTTGACCAGGCAGGGTGTCAGAACGGAAGCACAGTTTTTAAGGACAATAGGAGGCACTCCATCAGGTCCATAAGCCTTCTGAGAGTTGAGGCCAGGGAGGGCTTAGAAAACATCATTTGGAAGAATCTTAATAACAGGCATAAAGGAGTCAGAGGGGGGATGAGTAGGAGGAATATGCCCAGAATCGTCCAGGGTGGAGTTCTTACAGAAAATTTGAGCGAAGAGTTCAGCCTTAGAGATAGATGAGACGGCAGTGCTCCCGTCAAGGTTAAGGAGAGGAGGGAAAGAGGAAGAAGTGAAATTGGTGGAGATATTTTTGGCTAGGTGCCAGAAGTCACGGGAAGAATTAGAAAAAGCGAGGTTTTGACATTTTCTCCTGATGAAAGAGGTTTTGGTAAATCGGAGAATAGATTTGGCACTATTCCGGGCTGAAATGTAAAGTTCATGATTAGTAGGAGTGCGAAGGCTCTGGAACCTTTCGTGAGCTGCCTCTCTATCTTCAATAGCACAAGAACAAGGCTTTTTAGCATGATGAGTAGAGAAAGAACGTGGAATGTATGCCTCCATCCCAGAGACAGTCACCTCTGTGATGCGCTGGGCACGTACAGAGGGGTCTCTCTCCTGGAAGCAGTAATCATTCCACGGGAAATCGGAAAAGTACATCCTCAGGTAGTCCCACCGAGCTGAGGCAAAATGCCAGAAGCATCGCCTCTTCGGTGGGTCCAGAAGATGAACAGGAGCGATAGGACAGGATACAGAAATAAGGTTGTGATTGGAGGAGCCCAACGGAGAGAACAGTTTGGCAGTAAGCAGAAGGATTAGAGGTAAGAAAGAGGTCTAGAATGTTGGGCCTGTCTCCAAGACGGTCGGGAATACGTGTAGCGTGCTGAACCAACTCCTCTAGATCGTTGAGGAAAGCAATGTTGTAGGCTTGTTCACCAGGCTGGCCAATGAAAGAGGATGAAAGCCAAACCTGGTGGTGAACATTGAAATCTCCCAAGATGGAGATTTCAGCGAAGGGAGAGTGAGTCAAGATGTGCTCCACTTTAGAGTTCAAATAGTCATAGAATTTTACAAAGTTAGTAGAGTTAGGTGAGAGATAAACATCATAGATGTAATAGAATAGTAATAGAATGATAATGAAGTCTTAGCCAGATGGTGGAAAATTCAGAAGAGTCAAGGTCGTGGGCACGAGAGCAAGTGATGTCGTAGCGCACGTAGGCGCAACATCCAGCTTTGGAATGAAATTTAGGATAGAGATAGTCGGAGGGAACAGAGTAGAGATTGCTGTCAGTAGCCTCAGAAACCTGTGTTTCGGTGAGGAAGAGAAGGTGAGGTTTAGAGGAGGAACTACTACTGCTACTGCTACTACTACTACTACTACTACTACTACTACTACTGCTACTGCTACTACTACTACTACTACTACTACTACTACTACTACTACCATTACTACTACTACTACTACTGCTACTGCTACTGCTATTACTACTATTACTATTATTAGAATATGTGATACTAATGTTCAGGATCAGTATCACTATTATTATTTTATTATCATCACTATTATTTTTATTTATTATTATTATTATTATTATTATTATTATTATTATTATTATTATTATTATTATTAATTTTGTTATCATTATTATTATTATTATTATTATTATTATTATTATTATTATTATTATTATTATTAATATTCTTCTTCTTCTTCTTCTTCTTATTATTATTATTATTATTATTATTATTATTATTATTATTATTATTATTATCATTATTATTAATTTTATTATTCTTATTCTTATTCTTATTATTATTATTATTATTATTATGCGTTACTACTGTCACTATTATCATGTCTGTCATTATTATCATGTCTGTCATTATTACTATTACTGTCATTATTATTATTATTATTATTATTATTATTATTATTATTATTATTATTATTATTATTATTATTATTTTTATCATTATTATTAATTTTATTATTATTATTATTATTATTATTATTATTATTATTATTATTATTATTATTATTATTATTAATTTTATCATTATTATTATTATTATTATTATTAGTATTAGTATTAGTATTATTATGCGTTACTACTGTCACCATTATCGTGTCTGTCATTATTATCATGTCTGTCATTATTACTATTACTGTCATTATTATTATTATTATTATTATTATTATTATTATTATTATTATTATTATTATTATTATTAATTTTATTATCATTATTATTATTATTATTATTATTATTATTATCATTATTATTAATTTTATTATTATTAATATTCTTCTTCTTCTTCTTATTATTATTATTATTATTATTATTATTATTATTATTATTATTATTATTTTTATCATTATTAATTTTATCATTATTATTCTTATTCTTCTTCTTATTATTATTATTATTATGCGTTACTACTGTCACTATTATCGTGTCTGTCATTATTATCATGTCTGTCATTATTACTATTACTGTTATTATTATTATTATTATTATTATTATTATTATTATTATTATTATTGTTATTATTATTATTAATTTTATTATCATTATTATTATTATTTTTATCATTATTATTAATTTTATTATTATTATTATTATTATTATTATTATTATTATTATTATTATTATTATTATTATTATTATTATTATTATTAATTTTATCATTATTATTATTATTATTATTATTATTATTATTAGTATTATTATGCGTTACTACTGTCACCATTATCGTGTCTGTCATTATTATCATGTCTGTCATTATTACTATTACTGTCATTATTATTATTATTATTATTATTATTATTATTATTATTATTATTATTATTATTATTATTATTATTATTATTATTATTGTTATTATTATTTTTATTGTCATTATCATTATTTTTTTCATTATAATATCAGTAATATTGTTATGAAAATATCTTTACTGTTAGTATTATTTTTGTTGCTATTGTTATTATTATTATTATTACTATTATCACTTTGTTCTGTTAATCAGGAACAAAAGCCTATTTTAATTAATTTTGTATTGGGGTGTATATATATACATGCATTGTTTAGTTAGCCATATTATTATATATATATATATATATATATATATATATATATATATATATATATATATATATATATATATATATATATTTATATATAGTTATATATATTTAAATTTATATATATATATATATATATATATATATATATATATATATATATATATATATATATATATATATATATATATATATATATATATATATATATATATATATATATATATATATATATATATATATATATATATATATATATATATATATATATATATATATATATATATATATATATATATATATATATATATATATATATATATATATATATATATATATATATATATATATATATATAGATATATATATATATATATATATATAAAAATATATATATATGACATGTAGTCCATAAGAGAGCTACGGCTCAATGGACTAGTGGCTCTTACAGACAATGCGTAAAATAATTTATGTAACTACCTTGAGGCCAATCAATCAATCAATCAATCTCTCTCTCTCTCTCTCTCTCTCTCTCTCTCTCTCTCTCTCTCTCACACACACACACACACACACACACACACACACACACACCATTCCGTGGCGCAACTGATTAGAGCGCTGCGCTGCCAGGCTTCACAGCCTGACAGGGCGGCGGTTCGAGCCCGCTTAGGCCGGCTTCTTTCCGTTGACTAGGAGTAGTTACTGTCTCCCCTTGAGCAAGGGAAATGGGATATGTGGTGTGCGAGGTCCTGGCAGTACCCATAGATCGACTATAGAAGATTACTTGCTCATGTCGGGAGGGTACCTGCTGGCGATTACGAGTCCAACTCGTGATCAGACCGTGGTGAATAACAGAGAGAGAGAGAGAGAGAGAGAGAGAGAGAGAGAGAGAGAGAGAGAGAGAATCTTGATCTTGCAGTTGGCTTATTTTCATAGACCAGGCCCTTGAATCGGCTACTCATTATTGTTACTATATGAATCAATGAAGGTGACCCGCCGGAAAGCACGAATGCTATAAGCCAGAAGGCCCAGCGGGCAGCAAAAAAATAAATAAATAAATAATAACAGACAAGGAGTAAAGAAACAGCTAAGTGTGTCTTGCACACACTAAATAGATATAAATAAATAAGTAAATAAATAAATAAATATACTAATAAAAAATATTGCCCGTATCATCAGTCCACTTGTTTCCTTACACAGTCCCAGCAGCAGCACCATCCATTCCTTCCCTGTTCTTTCAGTCGCTTCACCTGTTCCACATCCTAACGCTATCCTATTTTCCAGGAGCTTTATGGTGTGACGGTATCTTCATGGTTATCTGAGTCAGACGTCGACGAACCAAGCCTGGCAACAAATGGTGAAGTCAGTGACATTGCTACTTCGTCTGACGTGCAACTGAGTGACGACGACACCCTTGACTAAGCCTCGTGTGATGATGACGAGTGGAGACGCCTGACAGGTGATGACAGAGGGGCGGTGCCCATTCACTTTACTGCAACACCAGGCCCCCAAAACATACCGGAAAATACCAACAAACCAATTGACTACTTCAGTTTATTCTTCAATGATGCATTTATTGACAAAATTGTCGAACAAACAAATAGATACAGCGACCAGTACTTTGAAGAAAAACAAGAGTTTCTGGCCAGACACCCAAAGTCGTATTCTCACCAGTGGATCCGAGAGGGTCACATCACCAGGGATGAAATGCGAGCTTTTCTGGGTGTTGCTCTGAATATGGGAATTGTACAAAAACCCACTATTGAAAGTTTCTGGGATACAATGCACTCAAGTATAGACACTCCCTGGTTTCGAAAGCATTTCAAGAGAAACAGATTCCAACTTATGTTGAAATTTTTGCATTTCTATGATAAGTCCAATTACAATGAGCAAAATCCAGATCATGTTCTTTATACAATTCAACCTCTCATTGATCATTTCCAAGCAAAATTTCTTCAGTATTTTCATCCTGATAAAAATATATCTCTTGATGAAAGTCTCATTGCTTTCAAAGGGCTGACCCCCACATCCGTCAGTTCATGAGAAACAAGCAGCATGCCGAGTTTGGTATAAAGATGTGGTGTGTGTGTGATGTCAACACAGGGTACACATGTACATTTGTAATATACCGTGGAAAGACTCGAGAGCCACCACGTGGGACCATCACCATAACACACAACACCGCATTTCGGCTCCTCAGTCAAACAAAACTTATAAATTTAGGTGGCTTTGATAACTTTTTATCTTTTCCAGCACTGTTCCAGGACCTCTATCAACGTAAAACAACAGCAACAGGCACAGTGAGGAGCAATCGGCACGGCCTGCCAAATGAACTGCAAAATACTAGAATTGCCAATAATGAAGTGGCTGAGTGGCGTTCAGGTAATCTTTTGTGTGTGAAGTTCAGAGATGGAAGTAAGGATCCCGTGCACCCCATATCAACTACCTGCAGTGCTGGGTTCACTCAAGTTACCAACAGAAGACGAGAAAGAGTCATTAGGCCAAACATAGTAAATGAGTACAATAAGATTATGGGAGGAGTTGATTTGAAAGTTACATAGCTCTATGCCCACCTCTCTGAACGCCAGACACTAAAGTAGACAGCAAAAGTGGCATTTTACTTTTTTGGGACAACTATGCTAAATGCATATATAATCTACAAAATGCACACTAACGAGACTGTCATGCCCAGGATAAGATTTATGTTATCCATCATCGAGGAGTTGGTTTCCAAGTATGACCCACAGAGAGGGCGAGTGCGGCATAGGAGGAGGAGAGAAGAAATGGAGGAGCTCCCGAGGCAGCCACTTGCCGTCCTGACGCCTAATAACATTGAACCACAGGCTGAACATAGACTGGAAAAGCTTCCTAAGAAAAAACTTAGAAATTGCGGTGCAGGCCATGACCGTCGTGTGCGATCCAACTATATATATAAAAAGTGTAATGTTGGCTTGTGTGTGACTTGCCATTTTGAATTTCACAAAAGACAAAATCGCTAAACTTTTCTGTCACAAATTTCAACCAGTATCTTAATTCTTTATTCCCTTCCATTGGTAGCCTTTAGAATAATCTACCTTCCTCTGTTATTCCACTGTCATATATATATATATATATATATATATATATATATATATATATATATATATATATATATATATATATATATATATATATATATATATATATATATATATATATTTCATTGAATGTGATGGCTATGATTGATTATTTTCTTAAGAATATTCTGTTTTAGTCATATAAGAATCTTATTCTCTTTTGTAAGAGTATTGATGACTTCACCGAAGTTGGTCATCGTTTGGCTGTTGGCTATATCGCGATTTCGGGTCCTGGACCCTTCTTCAGTAGCACATGATGTTTCTTCCTTAACGGTGAGAGGTAGAATGAAGTGGACTGGGGGGGGGGGGAGATTGCTCCCTCTTGCACGAGGGAGCACGGGCCTTTGCCAAAGGCGGCCCGTAGCAGGGAGCCGACAGACCAACTCTATCGGCGATCGAAATCTAGCCGACCAAGTCGGTCTGTCGCCGAGGACTGGCGTCTCTCTCGTGTGGACTTTTTTTTTTCTTTTTTTTTTTTCGGCCGCGCACCGCTCTTTTAAGCGCTGGCTGGGCTCAGGATTCTGGGTGCGTGATGCGCAGTGGGCTGTGATTGGTTGTTGGAGTTAGCTCCGCCCCTCCGGTAGCTAGGGAGGGCCTGCAGGTCTGTCGACTGGATGTTTAAGTTGGGATTCAGCTCTTTGATGTACAGGGCTTCTAAAATTTGCAGGCGTCTGTTGTCTGTGCATCTATCAATTATTTCTGTACCTTCTTGTAAGTAACTTCTTGTGAAAGTGTTGCCGTGAACTTCTTGGAAGTGTCTTCTTGGGGCTCCGCTTGTAAGGTGGTAACTGTGGCGGCAGGTGAGCTTCATGGTCGTCATGCCAATATAGGTTGTAGGGAGGGACTCACAGTTCCCTTTTTAGCATGTGAACCTATAAACGACATTAGACTCGCGTTTTTCCTTTTTCTTGTCTAGGTCGGTTTCGTAGGAGCAGGTGGCTTGTCTTCTTGCTTTTGTAGAATATTGTTAGGTTAATCTTCTTCTCGGGGTTAGTAGGTTTCACATTTCTTCTTATAATTTGTTTGGTGGCTCTCTCCTCTTCTCTAAAGGCGTTGGTGAAATGAGCTTGGTAGTACAGGGTAATGTTTTCCCGGGTTTCAGTTTTGCTGTTCTTGTACCAATCGTTGATGATTTTCTTTGTTTGTCGGTGGATATCTTTTTCGTTAAAGCCGTTGTTGGTGAGCACCTGTGTAGATCTTTCTATTTCGTGGTGAATTAGGTCCCAATTGCTGCAATGAGAGAGTGCTCTTCTGATATATGCTCCGATCGTTGCGTCCTTGTATTTTTGGGTACATTCGCTTCTGCCATTGAGGCAGTTTCCCTGATTTGATGGTTTGGTGTAGACGTTCGTGTTGAAAGTAGTGCCGTCCTGCTTCTCTAGTACGTCCAGGAAAGGCATCGTGCCGTTTATACTTTTTTCAATTGTGAAGGTGAGTCCCGAGGTATCCTGGAGATGGGCTCTCAGTCGTTCCGCGTCTTCTTCTATTGTAGTCTTGATAAAGATGTCGTCGATATACCTGCAGTATATTTCAGGCTTCTCTGTGTTCTTGAACGTTTCTTCCTCAATGCAGCCCATAAAGAAATTTGCGAAGAGGACACCTAGTGGGGAGCCCATTGCCACTCCGTCGATTTGTTGGTATCTGTTTCCGCTTGGGCATATGAAGGGTGCTTCCTTGGTGCAACATTCGAGCAGCCCACGCATAACGTCTTCTGGCATGTCAAGGTTTGGGGTAGAGTCGTTGTAGTATATACGGTTGATGATATAATCGATGGTCCGGTCGACTGGCACATTCGTGAAGAGCGATTCAACATCCGGGGAGGCGATGATGCCCGTACTATCCGTGGTCGAGGAAGTCCGTTGCCGATTTCAAGTTGTAAGCGTCTGGAGTGTAAGGGGTCAGGATTGCACATAACCTTTTAGCAATGTTATATGTGGGCGTGGGGATTTGTGAAATTATGGGCCTTAGCTTGTTGCCGGGTTTATGTGTCTTTACATTGCCGTAGCAGTAGCCCATGGTGTAGTCTCCAGTCACCTTCTCGAATTTGATGCTGCTAGAACGGTTGTTGGTAGTTATCAGACTGTTGATCTTCTTCTTGAGGGGTTCTATTGGATCCTTCGTTATTCTCGTGAATTTTGTGGCGTCGTTAAGAATGTGGTCGATCTTTTCTAGGTATTCCGACGTGTCCATAATTACGTAGACGGCCGCTTTATCTGCTTTTCTGATGGTGATGGACTTGTCTTCTTTCAGCTGCGAGGCCGCTTCAATATGTCGCTTCTCGATGATCTTACTTCCCTTCAAGAAGAAGATCAACAGTCTGATAACTACCAACAACCGTTCAAGCAGCATCAAATTCGAGAAGGTGGCTGGAGACTACACCCTGGGCTACTGCTACGGCAATGTAAAGACACATGTCCAGCCCTGAGCCCGGGAATCAAACCCGGGTTCTTTTACGCGCGCGCGCGCGTTTGTGTGTGTGTGTGTGTGTGTGTGTGTGTGTGTGTGTGTGTGTCAATATGATACGTACTGTGTTCTATCTACAAAACATAATAAAGAAATTGGGTTTCCACTTTTTCGCATTACCTAAACTTTGATAACATTTTCGTGTTCAGGAGAATTTTATGTGTCAGCTGTTATTATTTACTTTTGCAACACCTTGGTAATTTTGTAAAAATAATCCATATGAAGTAAAGCTTGGCAAACATTTATAACAAGCGCTTTGACTTATCCTTATAGTCGCCTATTATTATTTATATTAGCGTATTTGAAATTTATTCATTACAGTTACAATGCACTACCATCTTTAGTTCAGTGATGAAGGAAATAAATAAGTATTACGCGAGATCAGTGAACTACAGATAATACTGAAAACTTGAAGTGCGGAAAGTCCAGCGGATGGAAGGCGAGAAGGGACGCACTGTAAGGCGGCCCGCACACTGACGCAACTGGTTGCTTGAAACCAGTTGCATGCAACGTGTGATTTAAGTTGCATGCAACCATTCAATACAAATACATAGAAACGCGCACATTGAGTTGCTTGAAACTAAAGTTGTATACAACCGAGCAACTGAAGTCGCTTGCAACGTACCAAAATGGTTTCATGGGACCCAGTTGCATGTGATATTTGGTAGAAGACGGTCTGTGACTGCGTGCTCTGTGATTTATCGTGTCCTCTAATAGGATTCTATTTTATTTATTCATGAAATAAATTAACAAATCTAATTGAATTTCTCTTACCTCAAAGTTATTATAAGTTTTTCATCCTCTCTCAATGCCATCCTGCAGTTTGTATCCTTCTTTTGTATTTGAGGGCCGACTAGTTCTAGGAGATCTTGGAACGCAGGTTTACTCATCCTGTAGAAATTTTGAAATTTTTCTTCATCTACATCTAATTCTTTCGCAATTTTGTAGCAACTTTGCGTTCTATCTGCTAAAACAGGATGTATCCAACACTTTCTCCTCTTCCTCTTGCTTTTCAGCCACCACCATAGAACACAAACATCCTCGTCGTCTGACATTTTGAATGAAACTGCTAAATTATGGTTGCTTGAGTGTGTGGCAAAGCATGCAACTGGTTGCATGCAATTTTTCACATGCAACTGGTTTCAGGCAACCAGTTGCGTCAGTGTGCGGGCCGCCTAAGTTATCCTTACAACTTGGAATAGATTACAAACGTGTTGTCGTACGCAAGATATAAAATTGCCGTGTCAGAGCTTATGCTGTCAAACATTTACTGGTACACAGCACAACAATCACATCGACCCCAGAAAAGGTGGGGCTATTTAGTGAAACATGTCACTGACGTCTCTGATAAGCAACTTCCACACTAAACAGCTCAAATTTTTTCTGGGATCGATGTATTTGCTGTGCTGTGAATCAGTAAATGTTTGACAGAATAAGCTCTGACAAGTCAGTTTCATCTCTAATGTATGACAACACGTTTGGAATCTATTTTGAGTTGAAAGGATAATTTACAGTGCGTCCCTTCTCGCCTTCCTTCCGCAAGGCGTCTCGGGAGAAGTTTCAGCTACGTATGAAGACAATAGATACAGATATAAATAATAAATAAATAAATATATATAAATACATTACGCTGCCAAGTTCATTCTAATTATTACAAAATGATAAAATGTGTTGTTTAGAAGATCTATTTGACTAAAGGCCAAAATACAGTCCTACTGGAGAGGTAATTCAAAATAATATAATATTCAATAGCCTAATCTCGCATGTGCCGACATCATCAAAAGTATCTTTATATATAGTTCATTTTTTTACAGACTGGCCATTACTAACAAGCATACAAGGTTTCGAATGATAATTTAATTGTTGAGGATGGTTCCATAAGAAGAAAAAATATAGGCTTCATTATTATAAACTTACAGTGATGAAACAAAATAAAGGACGTGTGAAAAGCCGCCCGGGTGGCTCATGGCAGACTACTAGCTAAGCTACCCTGGCGGCTCCGGTACTATAAGGGTTAAGACACCTCTCAAGTCGGCAGCCAGAAAGGGAGTCTTCCCTGGTGGAATTTGTGGCCCGCCCCCCGTGGCCCAGGCGGGAACTCCGAGGCTTTGCTACGGTACGCCATTTTAAATTTGTAAAATTTTGGGAAATGATATGTATGTTCTGTGAACGTAGCGTCATGTGGAAAGAAAGAGGATCTGTCTTTAGAGAGCATGCTGAACTACTCTTTGGTGTTGATGAGATAATAGGGAAACGGAAAGTGAGGACATGAGAAGGGTCTTATATATAATATCTATCTATATCCGAGCACTTGGTAACCTGAGGGATTTTTTAGTATAGGCGAGGGGGGGAGGAGTAATGGGAGAGGACATCTAGCTCATAATATAACCAGGCAGCTGAGAAGTAATTATAGGGGAGTAACAGAGGACGGGCTAAAAATCTTCTATAGTAACAGCAGGAGCCTCAGAAACAAGATAGACTTACTAAAGGGTGAAGCTTGTTCAGAAAATTTTGACATAATAGCGATCACTGACTGAGACATGGATAGACACTGCCAATAGAAACTTTAGATCAGAATTTGAAGTAACGGGTTATCAGATGTTTCACAAAGACAGAAGGGGCAGAAAGGGAGGTGGAGTTGCGCTATATGTTAAAGACTCACTTAAATGTTTAGTTAACAATTCAGTCAAAACTAACATGGATTCAGAATCAGTTTGGGTGGACGTTTACAAAGGGAAAGAAAAACTAACTCTAGGAGTTCTGTACAGGCCACCCAACCTTAACAGGCAGGACACGAGTGTATTACTACAGGAGATTGGTAGGGCGAGTAGGAGTAGAAATGTCTGCGTAATGGGGGACTTTAATTATAGGAATATTGACTGGGAAGACCTAGTGGGTGACCTGGAAGCCGAGGATTTTCTTGAAGTTATACAAGATAATTTCCTTAATCATTTAGTTACTGAGCCTACCAGAGGAGATAACATATTAGACTTAGTCCTAACCAATAATGGGAACTTGCTACGTGAGTTGGAGGTGGGCGGAGAGTTGGGAAATAGTGACCACAGAACGGTTCATTTTATCTTAGACTAGGCGGTAATCCGCGAACCAAACCCAGTGTTAGTGCCAGATTTTAGAAGGGCAAATTACGAGGGGCTTCGAAGACATCTTGAAGGAGTAAACTGGGATAATTTAAAGATTCATGAGGGCCAGAACTGCGGATTGGAGAGCCAGGAGAACCAAGTAGAAATGTCTTACAATAATTTAGTTAGAGTAATAGTAGAGGGACAATGACAGCATATACCACAGCGAACACTTAGAAAAAGAAAACAAGGACTCTAAGTGGATGACTCGTGGACTAAAACACGAGATAAGGTTAAAGAAGTGAATTAATCAGAAAATAAAGAATGGTGAAACACATCTCAGGGGGCGGTACGTCGAACTATCTAGATTAGTTAAGAAAAAAACACCAGGATAGTAAAAAGGAACTATGAGATCAAAGTAGCAAATGAGGCGAAAAGTAATCCTAAGTGCTTCTTTCAGATGTATAGAACAAAAACACGGGAGAAAATTGGACCGCTGAAAACAAACACAGGGGAGCTATTAGAAAATTACGAAAATATGAGCACATTGTTGAACGACTACTTCCTTTCAGTATTCACACAAGAGGATCGAACGACTATTCCGGAAAGGGTTCAGGTGTACGAGGGTGGGGATGGCGATAAATTGAGGGATATAATCATTACCAGA
>NC_066517.1:9000810-9086273 GCF_024679095.1 Eriocheir sinensis | reverse complement strand
GGCAGGGTGTCAGCACGAAAGCATAGTTCTTAAGGACAATAGGAGGCAATCCATCAAGGCCATAAGCCTTCTGAGAGTTGAGGCCAGAGGCCAGAGAAAGCATAAAAAAACATCATTCATAAGAATCTTAATAACATTCATAAAGGAGTCAGAGGAGTGATGCGGAGGAGGAATATGCCCAGAATCGTCCAGAGGAGAGTTTTTGCTGAAGGTTTGAGAGAAAAGTTCAGCGTTAGAGATAGATGAGACGGCGGTGTTGCCGTCAGGGTTAAGGAGAGGAGGGAAAGACGCAGAAGTGAAACTGGAGGAAATATTGTTGGCTAGGTGCCAGAAGTCTCTGGAAGAATTAGAAAGTAAATGAAAGAGCTTTTCGTAAGTCGAAGAACAGATTTGGCCCCAATAAGTTCAGAAAAGTAAAGATCATGCGGGGGTGCAAAGGCTCAGGTACCTTTTGTGAGCTGCTTCTCTATCTTTGATAACACGAGAATAAGCGTGATGAAACCAAGGCTTTTTAGCATGAGGAGTAGATAAAGTACGTGGAATATGTGCCTCCATTCCAAAGACAATCACCTCTGTGTTGCGCTGGCCACACACAGAGGGGTCTCTCTCCTGGAAGCAGGAACATATTCCACGGGCAATCGGAAAAGTACAACCTCAGGTCGTCCACCGAGCTGAGGTAAAATGCCAGAAACATCGCCTCGTCGGTGGATCCAGAGGCTGTAAAGGAGCGATAGGACAGGATACCGAAGTAACGTTGTGATCGGAGTAGCGCAACAGAGAGAACAGTTTGACAGAGTAAGCAGCAGGATTAGAAGTAAGGAAGAGGTCTAGTGTGTTGCACGTGTCTCCAAGATGGTCGAGGATACATATAGGGTGCTGGACCAACTGCTTTAGATCAATGAGGAGAGCAAAGGTGTATTCTTGTTCACCAGGCTTGTTAGTGAAAGATGATGAAAGGAAAAGGTGGTGATGAACATTGAAATCTCATAGGATGGAGATTTCAGCGAAGGGAAAGTGGGTCAAGATCTGCTCCACTTTAGAGTTCAAGAAGTCAAAGAATTTTACATAGTTAGTAGAGTTGGTGTCCCAAACAGCACAGATGTATTTAGTAATACGTAGAATGACAATGAAGTCTTAGACAGATGGTGGAAAATTCATAAGAGTCAAGTTCGTGGGCACGACAGCAAGACTGATGTCGTTGCCCTAGACCTAGAAGTTCAATTTGACCACGATCTCTTTGCTTAAGCAAAACGAAATGAGTGGAATTGAGGGATATGCTTCGCACATACTTTCCCTGCATAAATAAGTTCTGAGAAATGAGTATGGAGCGAAGGCCAAGATGTCTGCCTTTAATAAAAAAAAAAAACATTGGCTGCACATAAAAAGTTATCGTCATATACTGCTAACATAGCTTTATTTGTCTGACGGAGATCAATTTCCTATTCTGGGTCTATAATGCCCTTACTAAGTATTACTTTATTTTGCAGCTCTGGTAAGTCTTGAATGGGATGCGTTGCAACACAAATAAGAACTCGATAAAATCTGTTACAATATTTCCGAACAAGTAGCGTCACTAGCTGTGTTTTCCCGGATCCTGACGCACCGGCCACTAAATCCTCCCTCCTCGCTCGCGGGGAAATAAATCGATAAGTCTCCCCCATAACACTTTTCCATGGCAAAAGTCTTGTGATGAATGACAGTTTCTTTCGCTGGCCTACTGATTTTAAAAGAGAGGAGGGGTGGTTGAAATATGCAAAACTATAGTGGCTGAACGACTTTCTTCAAAGTATATTTTTCGTCCATACTGATCCGTCACCACTACCGCTACTGAATCTATGGCGTTCTTCGCCAGCTTTTTATACAAGGGTCTTTGCACGGAGTAATAATTGTTACTCCCGCCGTAAAAAAGAGTGGCTAAAATGTTCACAGTTTGGCTAGCAAATCGCGTGGGCTGGATTATGTCGCAATAGAGGTGGAGATAGTCCACGTCAGCGTGAGGATCTGGTGGAAAATCGGCATTTACCTGGCGAAGCGAGTAATGTGACTCCTCATCCGTGACGAATAGTAATGATTAGGGATAAATCCAAGTTTGTGGTAGCATACATAATTTTTGGTCCAACTCAGTATTCCGCGTTCTTCATCAAAATAAGCTTTGTAATTTGTAAACCCAAACACTCCATTTAAAATAGCTTGCCAGTATGTATTAAGGTCAGCCACAATCGTGCTCATTTGTTTGCTCCTTATATTTCTCGAGGGAGACAGCGAGTACCGCCTGGGGGGGGGACCATAAATTCCCCAGGGAGGACCCTCCTTCTGGCTGCCGACTTGAGAGGTGTCCTGATAACTCCTCGAACCTCCTCCTTATCAATTTCTGCAACATTCGCGGTCTTAGTTCTAATTTCCATTCTGAGGAACACCATCTCTCCTTCTCTAAACCTCACCTTCTCTTCCTCACCGAAACACAGGTTTCTGAGGCTGCTGACAGCAATCTCTACTCTGTTCCCTCCTACTATATCTATCATAATTTTCAATCCAAAGATGGATGTTGCGCCTACGTGCGCAACGACATCACTTGCTCTCGTGCCCACGACCTTGACTCTTCTGAATTTTCCACCATCTGGCTAAGACTTCATTGTCATTCTATTACTAAATATATCTGTGCTGTTTATCTCTCACCTAACTCTACTAACTTTGCAAAATTCTTTGACTATTTGAACTCTAAAGTGGAGCACATCTTGACTCGCTCTCCTTTCGCTGAAATCTCCATTTTGGGAGATTTCAATGTTCACCACCAGCTTTGACTTTCATCCTCTTTCGCTGACCAGCCTGGTGAACAAGCCTACAACTTTGCTCTCCGCAACAATCTAGAGCAGCTGGTTCAGCACCCTACACGTATTCCCGACCGTCTTGGAGACAGGCCCAACATTCTGGACCTCTTCCTTACCTCAAACCGTTCTGCTTACTCTGTCAAACTGTTCTCTCCGTTGGGCTCCTCCGATCACAACCTTATTTCTATATCCTGTCCTATCGCTCCTGTACACCCTCTGGACCCACCGAAGAGGCGATGCTTCTGACATTTTGTTTCAGCTCGGTGGGACGACCTGAGGATGTACTTTTCCGATTTCCCGTGGAATGATTACTGCTTCCAGAAGCGAGACCCCTCAGTGTGTGGCCAGCGCATCACAGAGGTGATTGTCTCTGGAATGAAGGCATACATTCCACTTATTTTCTCTACTCCTCATGCTAAAAAGCCTTGGTTTAATCACGCTTGTTCTCGTGCTATTAAAGATAGGTACCAGGCTCACATAGGCTCACAAAAGGTACCAGAACCTTCGCACTCCTGCTAACCATGATCTTTATATTTCTGCCCGGAATCGTGCCAAATCTATTCTCCGACTTACCAAAAACTCCTTCATTAATAGTAAATGCCAAAAACCTTGCTTTCTTTAATTCTTCCCGTGACTTCTGGCATTTAGCCAAAAATATCTCCTCCAATTTCACTTTTTCCTCTTTCCCTCTTCTCCTTTACCCTGACGGCAGTACCGCCGTCTCATCTGTCTCTAAGGGTGAACTCTTCGCTCAAACCTTATGTAAGAACTCCACCCTGGACGATTCTGGGCATATTCCTCCTACTCATCCCCCCTCTGACTTCTTTATGCCTATTATTAAGATTCTTCCTAATGATCTTTTCTGTGACCTCTCTGGCCTCAACTCTCAGAAGGCTTAAGGACCTGATGGAGTGCCTCCTATTGTCCTTAAAAACTTTGCTTCCGTGCTGACACCCTGCCTGGTCAAACTCTTTCGTCTCTGCCTATCAACATCTACCTTTCCTTCCTGCTGGAAGTACGCCTTCGTGCAGCCTGTGCCTAAGAAGGGTGACCGTTCCAATCCCTCAACCTACCGCCCTATAGTTTTACTTTCCTGTCTATCTAAAGCTTTTGAATCAATCCTTAGCCGGAAGATTCAAAAGCACCTTTCCACTTTTAACCTTCTATCTGATCGCCAGTATGGGTTCCGTAAGGGGCGTTCTGCTGGTGATCTTCTTGCTCTCTTAACTGACTCTTGGTCATCCTGTCTTAGCCGTTTCGGTGAAACTTTCTCAGTTGCGCTAGACATATCGAAAGCCTTCGATAGAGTCTGGCACAAGTTTTTCTTTCTAAACTGCCCTCTTTCGGATTTTATCCCTCTCTCTGTTCCTTTATCTCCAGTTTCCTTTCCGGCCGTTCTATCTCTGCGGTGGTAGATGGTTACCGTTCTTCCCCTAAACCTATCAATAGTGGTGTTCCACAGGGCTTTGTCCTATCACCCACTCTCTTCCTGTTATTCATCAACGATTTGCTCTCCATAAAAACTGTCCTGTCCACTCATACGCCGATGACTTCACTCTGCATTATTCAAGTTCTTTCAATAGAAGACCATCCCAACAGGTAGTACATGACTCCAGACTGGAGGCTGCAGAGAGCTTAACCTCAGACCTTGCTATCATTTTCGATTGGGGTAGAAGGAACCTTGTGTCCTTCAATGCCTCAAAAACTCAATTTCCCCACCTATCAACTCGACACAATCTGCCAAACACCTATCCCCTATTCTTCGACAACACTCAGCTGCCACCTTCTTCAACACTAAATATCCTCGGTCTATCCTTAACTCAAATCTTACTGGAAACCTCACACCTCCTCTCACTAAATCAGCTTCCTCGAGGTTGGGTGTTCTGTATCGTCTCCGCCAGCTCTTCTCCCCCGCACAGTTGCTATTCATATACAGGGGCCTTGTCCGCCCTCGTATGGAGTATGCATCTCACGTGTGGGGGGATCCACTCACACAGCTCTTCTGGACAGAGTGGAGTCTAAGGCTCTTCGTTTCATCAGCTCTCCTCCTCTTACTGATAGTCTTCTACCTCTTAAATTCCGTCGCGATGTTGCCTCTCTGTCTTCTATCGATATTTTCACGCTGACTGCTCTTCTGAACTTGCTAACTGCATGCCTCCCCCCCCCTCCTGCGGCCTCGCCTCACACGACTTTCTGATCAAGCTCATCCCTATACGGTGCAAACCCCTTATGCAAGAGTTAACCAGCATCTTCACTCTTTCATTCCTCACGCTGGTAAACTCTGGAATGATCTTCCCTCATCTGCATTTCCTCCTGCCTACGACTTGAACTCTTTCAAGAGGAGGGTATCAGGACATCTCTTCTCCAGAAATTGATTTCCCTTTTTGGCCACTCCTCTCTACTCTATTCAGGAGCAGTAAGTAGCGGGCTTTTTTTTTCATTATTGTTTTCTTTTTTTACGCCCTTGAACTGTCTCCTCTGCTGTAAAAAAAAAAGTATAGCGATGAGCATGAATAGAAAATCGTGTGCAACGGTGCCGCGGGAGGGGGGAGGGCATGCAGTTAGCAAGTTCAAAGGAGCAGTTAGCATGAAAATATCGACAGAAGATAGAAAGAGATGTAACATGGCGGTGGAATTTAAGAGGTAGAAGGCTGTCAGTAAAAAGAGGAGAGCTGAGGAGACGAAGAGCCTTAGATTCCACTCTGTCCAGAAGAGCTGTGTGAGTGTAGCGCCCCCGCACGCGAGATGCATACTCCATACGAGGGCGGACAAGGCTCCTATATATGGAAAGCATCTGTGCGGAAGAGAAGAACTGGTGGAGACGATACAGAACGCCCAACCTCGAGGAAGCTGATTTAGTAGAAGAGGAAATGTGAAATTTCCAGTGGAGATTTTGAGCTAAGGATAGACCGAGGATATTTAGTGTTGACGAAGGTGACAGCTGAGTGCTGTCGAAGAGTAGGGGATAGGTGTTTGGAAGATTGTGTCGAATTTGTATGCAAGAGGTGCCAGAAAGGAAGGGCGTATTACTTAAACGCAACGTTGAAGTTGATCCAACTGCCAAGACACCTATAATAAGCATTGACAGATTCAGGTGTCACAAAAGAATGATCAAAGCTACTGCTCTAATTTTGTCCATATGCAAGCGGAGAACATTGAAGGGCATTTTGAAAAATCTCACTCCTCAAGATTTGGGAGGCAGGAAAATATTGGGTTAAGATAGTTCAGAAGGAATTTGCTGAAGACTGGCGCAGAAGATTTCAAAGACTAGGACCCAGTAAAGATGAAAATGGGATCATTGTAGTAGGGGAGAGAATCTGCAATTGGTTAAAGGACAACTGGAATCAAAGCAAGTTTATACTGCTTGCGAGGGCACACCCCTTCCAGACTCTACATACAACACTTGCATAACATTGATCACCGGGGCGTATACCTAACCTTGGCGAAGTTCCAAAGCAAATTCTGGGTACCAGGAGAACGGAAGGTGATTAAATCCGTCAAGGAGAAATGTATTACCTGTAAAAGACTTGACAGGGTTATGTTGGAGCAGCAGATGGGACAGCTTCCAGGGCAAAGGATAAAACCATCACCTGCGTTCTTCAACACATCATTAGACTTGTTTGGCCCAATTTTGATAAAAGACACAGTAAAACGTAGAACAAGAGCACATGTTTAACTAGTCGTGCTGTCTACATTGATTTACTGGAGGGCTATGACACACAGTTTTTTTACCACATTCCGTCGGTTTGTCTCGATCGGGGATACCCTCACACCATTCACTCTGACATGGGAACACAGCTCACAGCGGCCAGTAAAGAAATCAGGGATATAACTGAAAAATGGAACACCAGTCAAATAGCTGAGCAAAGTGCACTCCAGGGAACAACATGGTCCTTTAATAAATCTGCGAATGCACTATGGCAGAACGGGGCATGTGAGTCCTTAATTAAGTCAGTGAAGCTACTGCTAGTGATAGCTGTTGGGGCAAATGTACTAAGCTTCGGAGAGCTACAAACGGTGTTGTTCGAAGTGGCAAACCTATTAAACGAGCGACCCATTGGATTGAAACCTGGCTATGACATAAATTTGGGGGCATATCTATGTCCTAATGACTTGCTTCTAGGTCGTGCAAGTAATATAGTCCCAAGAGGGCCCATGATTGATACGATTTGGTCTTATACAAGGCATTGTGACTTCGTTTTGGAGGAAGTGGATGCGGGACTACTTCCCCACACTGACGGTTAGGCAAAAGTGGCATACGGCACGAAGGAATCTCAAGGTGGGAGATGTCGTATTAGTGAAGGATAAGGATTTGATTAGGGGAAATTGGAAATTGGTACAGGTTTCACGAGCTGAAGCAGGTGGAGATGGCAAAGTCAGAAATGTGCTTAGATACAAGTCATCGAGCTGTAGTTCTCAGAATGAGGGAAGAAAAGACATGTTGATCAACAAATCTGTGCACCGACTCGTGCTACTTCTACCTGTGGAAGAGCAATAGTTGTTGAGTTTTGGAATTGCGGAGGGGGAGTGTACTGAGTCTCAGTATGCTCCAGTTGACATGCTGAGATGTTCTCAGTAAGTTACATACTGAGAACACACATGTGTGCCCTCGTACTCCATGACTCATTATTGTTAGATGTAAGTCTTAATATTAAGAGTAAATTTTGTATATTTGTGGTTTGTTGTTATAATTGAACATATATGGACTTAGATAGGCGGGTGTCCGTATATAATTATTTGTATCATCGATGCGCATTGTGCTGTTCTCGTGAGAGGTTGCTACGTGGCAGCTTGTGGCCCCTACGTGGCAACCTCTCGTCGCGGCCGCCATCAGTTCATTGTGAACCCGGGCACGCAGTTGGCCCGTGATGGTGCACCATAGTCATAGGGGTAGGTTATTTGCTGCCGGTTGTGTTGTGTTTAACTACTATATACTTAAGTTGTGGACATAGGAGGGCGGGGTATTGTGATTCATAGGAAATGTGTTATGTACAGAGTGGCCCATCTTTGTGTTAACTCGGACGTTGTGTTACAGCGTCTCTTGATCTTGGATCAGACTAATGTGGGCCAGTCCCGGAGCGGGTGCAATTCTAGAGTCACCGGAGTGCTGATGAGGGAGTCACGGTTTGAGTTTGCCCTTCCGCCTCATTACTGTGATATTGTTACGCAACTCGCCTCGTTACCGGTCTTGCGTATCTCCTGGCCTCCCTTGGCCAGCCACAGGTTCGTTGTGTGTGGCGGTGGTGACGGACTAGTACCCCCAGCAGGGTTGGAGTAATTATAAGTGTAATTTAATTGAAATGTAATTAATTACATTAAAGTATGTAATTGTAATTGGATGTAGAACTTAATGAAGTAATTGTAATTATAATTAATTACATTATAAAGTAATTGTAATTTAATTGTAATTGCGAAAAAAGTAAGTCATACTAAAATTCTGATAATCCTTGTTTTTACTGCTATGGTGGCAAATATGTAAATACTGTATATGCTGAAGTATGGCAACCCTTACTGGACAAACTACGTATTATACGAGAATCAGACGCGTCCACTTTTCCCTGTTTGGTGGACTGGGACATCTTTCATTGCTTCCTAGACCGTCATACGGCAAAGTCCTCCTCTTGACTTTCGACTTATTGTAAAGGTAAGAAAGACATTGTATAATAATCTGTTCCCTGATGAATGATGATGACTGTAGTAGCTGAGATGGTGATGATAGTTCATTGGATGATGTCATGATGAAATGATGTAATAGTGATTAGTGGTGATGGTGACCAGTGTCATAGTAATAGGCTAATTTGTTGGAAAGTTAGTCGCTGTAGGTGTAGGCTTGTGCTGATAGGAAAGTAGTAGTCTAGTAGTACAGTAAAGTGGTAGTAATGATGGTGAAAGTAATAGCAAGATGGTAATGTTAAAAAAAATAATGATGACGATCATATAGCAGTAACAGGGAAATAATTATGAAAAAAAATGATGCTGAATTGCTGATCTGGTGATGCTGGTGATAGTAATATTAATAATAATGGTGACAAGTATTATGACTGTGATAGTAGAAGGCATATTTTATTGATAGTGGTGAGTAGTACTTATGATACTACCATACTACTATCTTTCTTTGTCTATCTGCCCCTCTCTTTGTCTGTCTGTCTGTCTGTCATTGTCTCCTACCTACCCCCTCATTTCTTCGATGTTCTCTCTGTCTGTCTGTCTGTGTGTGTGTGTCATTATGTCTTTCCCTCTCTTCTCCTTTCTTCCTTCTTTCGACCCACACCCTCTCTTCATCCTTTGCCCTCACCCTATTCCCTCTCTCCATTTCCCTTCCCGCCCTTCCTGTTTATCTGTCTGCATGTATAGCACCACTCCCCACCACCTACAGTACCCCCCCCTCTCCCTCCCCCTCTGCCTACCCGTTTAGCCTACACCCCCCTCTCTCTCTCTCTCTCTCTCTCTCTCTCTCTCTCTCTCTCTCTCTCTCTTCAATAAATGACAACAGCACGATGCTAGTGTTTTTCTTTTCAACCAAAGCTTACTGTTGGACGCTGTGTAATTATAATTGACTGTCTCTTGTAGTAATTGTAATTGTAATTGAACTTCACATGACTAATTGTAATTATAATTGCAATTTAAAGTTTTAATAATGTAATTGTAATTGTAATTAAGATTTTGAATTGTAATTACTCCAACCCTGATCCCTATACTGTCCACACCCCTTATGCAAGAGTTAACCAGCATTTTCACTCTTTCATCCCTCATGCTGGTAAACTCTGGAACAATCTTCCTTCATCTCTATTTCTTCCTGCCTACGACTTGAACTCTTTTAAGAGGAGGGTATCAGGACACCTCTCCTCCCGAAGTTGACCTCTCTTTCGGCCACCTCTTTTGATTTTTTTTTTAGGAGCAGCAATCAGCGGGCTTTTTTCTTATTATTGTTTCCTTTTTTTGTGCCCTTGAGCTGTCTCCTTAGTTATAAAAAAAAAAAAAAAGAGAAGGGAGGGGAACGGGGAAGGAGAAGGAGAAGGATAGGGGGAAAGCATAGCAAGCACTCTTTAACATGCCTTAATGTAAGCTAGTTAAGGTATAAATTTCACTTAAAAATATTAAGTATAATTACCTTGTAACAATGAAAATAAATTTCTTTTAAATGAGACTACTATGCATTTCAGACCCGATGTGACATCGTTTTTCGGGAATATCTTGAAGGCTATTCGTCGGACAGCAATGACATTCTAACACAATGTTATCAACAGTCCGCCGTAATTTATGGTGTTATAGGAGAGAGTCAAATTTATATACTTTATGAGTTTACTCTTACGATTTTAAGCTGTAGTCAGTGAGGACACAAAATCCTGAGCAAAGGTTCGGATAAGTCGCCTTACCCCCCTCCCTCTCCTTCATCACTTCCCTCCTCCTCCCACTAACAAGCGTCCCCCCTCCCCCTCCCACACTCATCCTTCTATCACCCTTCCCAATCCCTCCCTCCTCTTTCCCCTCCGATGTCCCCCCTCCTCCCTCTCCCTCTCCCTCCCTCTCTCTCTCTCTCTCTCTCTCTCTCTCTCTCTCTCTCTCTCTGAATTGCACAACACATTAAAATATATAAATACATTGCACATTACTATGTGTTTGGTTGTTTTCCTGCATCTGTTATTCGATTGGTCATATGCTGTGATGAGATAGAATGGACAATGAGCAAAATCATTGTACAACGAAAGTGTCACTAAAATTGTAAAATAATTTATATCAGTCATAAAATGAATGGGTAATTATACACACAGGAATACATGGATGTCATTTTAATCGTCATCAGTGTCAGTGTCAAGGAGCATATCATCCTCATCATCACCGTCAAAAGTAACAATGACGGGTTCCACACAGTCATGGATATTATCAGAGGACCAATAATCCTCCTCAAACGTCATGGCTCGTCGAACAGCACCTTCCCAAATTTTCGTGTTTGCGCACAGCCTTGCTTCTTCTATCTTGGTCCTTAAGCTGGCACGAGTAAAGCGTTGCATTGACGAGCGGACATACTTCTTCATACACCCCCACACCTGTTCAATAGCATTAAGTTCAGGGTGGGCTGGTGGAAGTCGGACCACTTCGTGACCCCATTCTCTGATGAGATTATCTACTGAATACTGTGGCTTTGGTCTGTTTTCATGGCATATTCGCAGCAGTTCGGGGCGAGTAGCGTGAGGTGAGAAGGGAATTTTTCTTTCCTCCAACCATTGTACAAGACCAGCTTTGTTGGTGGCGGTGGTGGGGCAGCGAGACTCCTCCGTCAGCTGGCTGTGATAGGGAGCATTGTCTAACACTATAACTGATGGCTCATCCAGTACTGGTAAAAGATGAGATGTGAGCCACTTGATAAAAAGGCTGCCATTCATTTCCCCGTGATAGTCACCAGTTTTTGTCTTTGCAGGGAAACATAGGAAAGAATCGTCCACAAAACCGATTACTTACCTGCTACCACCACAAACCGCTCCCCTTCACCAGGTGGCACCTGACGACTATAGGTCGCACTGGTTACAGGTTGTGTTGTGTCCATCCACTCCCTGTTGTGTGACATCCTTGTGGTGAACCACGTTTCATCCACGTACACCACCTGTCTTCCTTTCTGTCGGTAATGCTTCAGCGACCGAAGAGCTTCAATGCGGCGGCATACAATGTCAAGGGACTCTTTTCGTACATACATTTTTCTCTGTGATACTCTATACCTGAACCCCATGCTGTACAACACACGCCATACCGTCGTCTCGGAGGTCTCACTGGGTATAATATCAGCCTTCCTTAATTCTTCCGTGAGGGTGGCAATAGTGAAGTTTCCTTTTGCAGCAAACTTTGCATGCAAAAAACGCCGAACAGCTCCAATCGTGAAGCTGTCAAAAACAGGTTGTGTAGTGGAGGATGTCGTGGAGTCCAATGGTGGAATGGCATGAGTGCCAGATGTCTCAGGTGGTGAGTGTTGCGTGGAGTGCCTGTAGCGTTGCACCATCACTCGAACTGCATGTGTGGTCTCACCCAAGATCTATAGTAACAGGTCTCCTCACTTCAGACGTATTTTCGCAGATGCTGGCGCACTGACGTTACCAGGCTGTTCGAGGGTAGGTTCAGCGGGGCCGATGGGGTCAGTCGCTCTTCCAACCTCCGTGCAGTAACAGCTAGCTGGCAGTCGCTCTCAGTTTCTCACACACACACACACACACACACACACACACACACACACACATGTAAGCTAGTAATAAGAATGGAGTAGAGGGTATCTACGCATAGCCATTGACAAGGCACATTATAAGAATTACATATAGAAAAAATATGAAGTAGGGAGACATACAAAATATTATAGCTGTTATGCGTACATTTGAGTTTGTGAGTACACACACACCACACACACAACACTACTAATAATAATGACAGCATCAACATCTGGGGGCAAATATGGGGTATTCTTGAGAGAGAGAGAGAGAGAGAGAGAGAGAGAGAGAGAGAGAGAGAGAGAGAGAGAGAGAGAGAGAGAGAGAGAGAGAGAGAACGGAATATAGAATAGTTTCCCGTCTTCCTCACTGTCTCACAGCCAGCTGACGTCACAGGCTGCGCAGTGGAGGTAAAGTGAGGAGACCTGTTACTATAGATCTTGGTCTCACCCAGCACTTTAGCCACACGCTCATACGGCCTATGGGGAAGACAGAAGTGTAAAATAAAGTACGGGAAAAGACCGATTACTTACGATTACTCAACTGGGTTTTATGACAGTCATGATATAAATATCCCAAAAAAAAAACAATAATAAGACTACACATATAAAGTTATGTGTAATAATTACCTGTTAAGACTTATTTTCAGTGTGCCGGCTTTCCTCTCTTGGTCGAACATAGTAAAAAGCCTGAGTGCAATCACTTTTTTGCACCTGTTGGGGCATCTCAGTATACTCGTCATGGCCAGCAAGATTGTAGCGTCTTCAGTACACAGCGACAAACCACGGTGTTAGGGGAAGTCAGAGAGAGAGAGAGAGAGAGAGAGAGAGAGAGAGAGAGAGAGAGGGGGCGGGGGAAATTGAAACATTTGAAACATTTGAAACACTTGAAGCATTTTATCATACCAAGATGTATCAGCCTCGAGAGAGAGAGAGAGAGAGAGAGAGAGAGAGAGAGAGAGAGAGAGAGAGAGAGAGAGAGAGAGAGAGGGAGGAGGGGGGACATCGGAGGGGAAAGAGGAGGGAGGGATTGGGAGGGGTGATAGAAGGATGAGTGTGGGAGGGGGAGGGGGGACGCTTGTTAGTGGGAGAAGGACATAAGAACATAAGAACATAAGAACGCAGGAGTCTGCAAGAGGCCGGTAGGCCTGTACGAGGCAGCTCCTTTGACCCTAAGCTCCCGTGTATCTAACCCCACCTAGTATCGCTGTTCATGAATTTATCTAGTCTATTTTTGAATGTGACAATTGTATTGGCACTCACCACATGACTGCTAAGCCTATTCCACTCATCCACCACCCTATTAGTAAACCAATTTTTGCCTATGTCCCTGTTGAATCTGAATTTATCCAGTTTAAACCCGTTACTTCGTGTCCTACCCGGTTCTCTTACCAACAAAACCTTATGAATGTCTCCCTTATTAAAGCCCTTCATCCATTTATAAACCTCGATCATGTCTCCACGCACCCTTCGCCTTTCTAGAGAATGCAAGTTTAACTGTTTGAGTCTTTCCTCGTATGGCAAGTTTCTCAACCCCTGAATCATCTTAGTCATCCTCCTCTGCACCGATTCTAACATTTTGATATCCATTCTATAGTAGGGTGACCAGAACTGAACCGCATAGTCAAGATGAGGTCTAACTAATGCTAAATATAGTTTGAGGAAGACTTCGGGGCTTCTGTTGCTTACGCTCCTTGAAATAAATCAAATTAACCTATTAGCTCGATTTCTAGCTTGAATGCATTGTGCCCTTGGACGGAGATCAGAGCTCACTAAGACCCCTAAATCCCTCTCGCACCCAGACCTACTCATGAGAGTGTCATTTAAGCAATAGTTATGTGAGGGGTTGTTCCTACCTACACTCAGAATACTGCACTTCCCTACATTGAACTCCATCTGCCATTTATCCGCCCAGTCATATAATCTGTTGAGTTCACCTTGGAGAATACTAGCGTCCTGATCCGACTCAATTACTCTACCGATCTTGGTATCATCTGCAAATTTACTAACATCACTACTAATTCCTGTGTCTAAGTCATTGATATAAATAATAAACAAAAGTGGACCTAATACCGAACCTTGTGGGACCCCACTCGTAACACATCCCCAGTCAGATCTTTTACCATTGATTTGCACTCTTTGCTTCCTATTGCTAAGCCACGCCTTGACCCAGTTCAAAACTTTACCCTCTACTCCGTGAGCCTGTAATTTAAGCAACAGTCGTTGGTGAGGAACTTTGTCAAACGCTTTACTAAAATCAAGATAGATTACATCATAATTTTCATCTCTGTCAACCGCCTCAAATACTTTATTGTAGAAGGACAAGAGATTGGTGAGGCATGACCTACCTTTTGTGAACCCATGCTGCGAGTCGTGAATTAAGCTATGTTTCTCTAAATGCTCCCGAATGTTCCTGGCTATTATGGACTCCAGCATCTTCCCTATAACCGATGTTAAGCTAATTGGGCGATAGTTTGAAGCAACTGACCTGTCCCCCTTTTTAAAAATCGGCGTCACATTAGCTACTTTCCATAGGCTCGGCACATAGCCAGTATTTACCGACATCTTAAAGATGTCGGTTAGTGGGTCACTGATTATATCACCTAGCTCCTTTAATACCCTCGGAAATATCCCGTCAGGACCTGGCGACTTGTTCTTCTTAAGATTATCTATCTCATCCTGAACTACTTGCCTGGTAATGATTATATCCCTCAATTTATCGCCATCCCCGCCCTCGTACACCTGAACTCTTTCCGGTATAGTCGTTCGATCCTCCTGTGTGAATACTGAAAGGAAGTAGTCGTTCAACAATGTGCTCATATTTTCGTAATTTTCTACTAGCTCCCCTGTGTTTGTTTTCAGCGGTCCAATTTTCTCCCGTGTTTTTGTTCTATACATCTGAAAGAAGCCCTTAGGATTACTTTTCGCCTCATTTGCTACTTTGATCTCATAGTTCTTTTTTGCTATCCTGGTGTTTTTCTTAAGTAATCTAGATAGTTCGACGTACCGGCCCCTGAGATGTGTTTCCCCATTCTTTATTTTCTGATAAATTCTCGTGTTTTAGTCCACGAGTAATCCACTTAGGATCATTGTTTTCTTTTCTAAGTGTTCGCTGTGGTATATGCTGTTCTTGCCCCTCTACTATTACTCTAACTAAATTATTGTAAGACATTTCTACCTGGTTCTCCTGGCTCTCCAATCCGCAGTTCTGGCCCTCATGAATCCCTAAATTATCCCAGTTTACCCCTTCAAGATGTCTTCGAAGCCCCTCGTAGTTTGCTCTTCTAAAATCTGGCACTAACACTGGGTTTGGATCACGGGTTACCGCCCAGTCTAACCTAAAACGAACCGTTCTGTGATCACTATTTCCTAACTCTCCCCACCTCCAACTCACGTAGCAAGTTCCCATTATTGGTTGGGACTAAGTCTAATATGTTATCTCCTCTGGTAGGCTCAGTAACTACCTGCTTAAGGAAATTATCTTGTATAACTTCAAGAAAGTCCTCGGCTTCCAGGTCACCCACTAGATCTTCCCAGTCTATATTCCTATAATTAAAGTCCCCCATTACGCAGACATTTCTACTCATACTCGCCCTGCCAATCTCCTGTAGTAATATACTCGTGTCCTGCCTGTTAAGGTTGGTTGGCCTGTATATAACTCCTAGAGTTAGTTTTTGTTTCCCTTGTAAACGTCCACCCAAACTGATTCTGAATCCATGTTAGTTTTGACTGAGTTGTTAACTAAACATTTAAGTGAGTCTTTAACATATAGCGCAACTCCACCTCCCTTTCTGCCCCTTCTGTCTTTGTGAAACATCTGATAACCCGTTATTTCAAATTCTGACCTAAAATTTCTATTAGCAAAGTCTATCCATGTCTCAGTGATCGCTATTATGTCAAAATTTTCTAAACAAGCTTCACCCCTTAGTAAGTCTATCTTGTTTCTGAGGCTCCTGCTGTTAGTATAGAAGATTCCTAGCCCGTCCTCTGTTACTCCTCTAGAATTACTTCTAAGCTGCCTGGTTATATTATGAGCTAGATGACCCCTCCCATTACTCCTCCCATTGCTCCCATTACTCCTCCCCCCCTCGCCTATACTAAAAAGTCCCTCAGGGTACCAAGTGCTCGCTCAAGGGAGTCTGAGAGAGCCTCAACACCCTTGAACGTCAAGTGTATCCCGTCACGGGCGTAGAGGGCGTCGTTGCCAAAGAAGAGGTCCCAATTGTCGACGAACAGCCACCCATTGCGCTCGCAGTGCTCAGCAAGTCTGCTGTTCACTGCTATCGCCCTGGACAGCCATCCATCGCCAACGCCCCTCCTTGGCAGGACGCCACACACTACTGGTGACCCACCAGCGTCACGTATCCTGCCTAACATTTCTCTAAAACGCCTGAAAAGGTCCTCGCTTGGCACACGACAAACGAGAGGGAGGGGGGTAAGGCGACTTATCCGAACCTTTGCTCAGGATTTTGTGTCCTCACTGACTACAGCTTAAAATCGTAAGAGTAAACTCATAAAGTATATAAATTTGACTCTCTCCTATAACACCATAAATTACGGCGGGCTGTTGATAACATTGCGTTAGAATGTCATTGCTGTCCGACGAATAGCCTTCAAGATATTCCCGAAAAACGATGTCACATCGGGTCTGAAATGCGTAGTAGGTTATCATTATTTAGAAGGGACTGAGGCAAGTTATTCTGTAGCAAGCCACCGCTGAAACGGTCGCGTACTCTCCTCCGGTAAGACAAGGAAAATGGTGTGGCAGCACAGACTCACTTAGTGAATGTTTTGATGTTCTTGTCTCTCGTCGCGCTCCTTGTTGTCCGTGTTGCGTCTTTAATGTTAACTTTTTTTGTTACTCGTTAATCTACTGTCTGTCCACGTCCTGCTATACACTCCTTCTTCACATTGTTTCACTATACACCAACACCTTAATGTTTCTAAAAATACACTACATTCACACTCACGCACTTACACTTAACAACGTCTCTTGTGTGTTGTGTTTGTCTCAGTGACCTTTGTATGTTTGTTCAGATAAATAACCCTGACGGATATGACTTTTCTCTATCCGTGAACCAATTAGCACTCAGAACACTCACTACCGCCAACAATTGGTGACCCTGCAGTGTTGCTATGGTTCAAGGTGGCTTTTAACCGGTGCCGTTTATAAGGGCACTCTCTCCCAGAGCGGTGGACCTGGCTCTGAAATGATCCATTCGTCTACCCTTTCCTGGGGCAATAAACCCCATATCCGCTTGGGGTTCGTGAGGTTGAGCCTCAGGTCAGGTACGCCGTGGGTGTAGTTGCCACCTTCATGGTTCTCCCCCGCCCTCCCCCAGGCACTCTCTGTGCCCTCCTCCAGGCGCCTTCTGCGCCTCCTCCAGGCACCCTTTGTGCCCCCTCCAGGGACCCTCTGTGCCCCCTCCAGGCACCCTCTGTGCCCCGTCCCCAGGCGCCTTCTGCGCCTCTCCCAGGCACCTTCAGCGCCTCCTCCAGGCACCCTCTGTGCCCCCTCCAGGCACCCTCTGTGCCCCGTCCCCAGGCGCCTTCTGCGCCTCCTCCAGGCACCTTCAGCGCCTCCTCCAGGCACCCTTTGTGCCCCCTCTCCAGGCACCTTCTGTGCCCCCTGGTGATCCTCCCAGCGCTCACCCACCCCTCCTCCTCCCTGCCCTCCCGCTGGTACGGCGACTGAGACACGCCTTCTATGGCACAACAGTATAGAAGATGCGGATATATTAGAGAAAAATAAATTTGCCATGAAGAGTTTTGGTTCAAACAATCTCCTAATCTGTATATTACGCCCGTTAGCAGGGCTACCTTTGATTTTACCATGTCAATGTGTTGTTTCCATTTTAATTTATTATCGATAGTTATACCTAAAAATTTAAAATCAGTAACTACATTTAATGCATGATTATTAATTTTTATTGATGTGTGAACTGGCTGAGTCGTGAGTGGACTTGAAATCATGAACTTAGTTTTGTTAATATTTAATGTTAATTTATTAATCATGATCCAATTTGATACATTGATAAGCTCAGTATTTAATGTGTCTGTTATATCTTCAAGATCATGTCCTTGAATGAAAATTGTGGTATCGTCGGCAAATAAAAGGAATTTTAATTTATTGCTGCTATGAATTATGTCATTGATATAAATTAAGAAAAGAATCGGGCCAAGAATTGATCCCTGAGGCACACCACATGCAATATATGTATATGGCGATGACACATTGTTAAACGATGTACATTGTTTCCTGTGTGCTGAGTAACTTTTAAACCAATTATGCGCATTGCCACGAATTCCATAAACAAACAATTTATCTAGAAGAATGTTATGAGAAATGGTGTTAAAAGCTTTTGTGAGATCACAGAACACAGTTATCTGGAACATTTTTGCATCCAAAGCATTGTAAATATTTTGACATAGGTGATGAAGTGCTAATTCAGTAGAATACTTAGGACGGAAGCCATACTGAACGGAGGTGAGGAGTGAGTGTTTGGACAGGTAATCCATTAGTCTTACTGACATAATTTTTTCAAAAATTTTCCTAAAGCTGGGTAAGATGGAAATAGGTCTGTAATTAAGTGGTAATGAAGAGTCTCCCTTCTTAAAGATTGGAACAACACGTGCTATCTGCAGGTGACTTGGAAAAGAGCCCTCTTTAAATGATGTATTAATTATATAAACTAAAAAGGGATAAATTAGGTCACAACATTCCTTACTTATTTTAATACTAATGTCATCATGTCCCGGGGAAGAGACTTTTATATTACGAATGGCAGACTTAACTTGTGGTAGTGTAGTGGGTCGTAAGTAGAAAGAAAATGGAACCGATTCGGGGAGATTTGTGTGGTAAAAGGCGTTTTGGTCTCTGGGATGTATATATTTTCATGCTGACTGCTTTTCTGAACTTGGTAACTGCATGCCCCTCCCCCTCCCGCGGCCTCGCCACACACGACTTTCTACTCAAGCTCATCCCTTTACTGTCCAAATCCCTTACGCAAGAGTTAACCAGCATCTTCACTCTTTCATCCCTCACGCTGGTAAACTTTGGAACAATCTTCCTTCATCTGTATTTCCTCCTGCCTACGACTTGAACTCTTTCAAGAGAAAGGTATCAGGACACCTCTCCTCCCGAAATTGACCTATCTTTCGGCCACTCTAAATCTTTTTAGGAGCAGTGAGTAGCGGGCTTTTTTTTTTTTACATTTGTTACTTTTTTGATGCCCTTGAACTGACTCCTCTGCTGTATAATTATATATATATATATATATATATATATATATATATATATATATATATATATATATATATATATATATATATATATATATATATATATATATATATATATATATATATATATATATATATATATATATATATATATATATATATATATATATATATTAGCGTGCCGGCGCCGCGTCCGGGAGATCCAGGAGGGACGCGGGTTCGAATCCTGCCCGCCACACAGCTGGGATTTTTAGTCACCGCCGAGTGGCCTAAGACTACCACATGCTGCCCTGAAGACCACCTATAATCCCGGACTCTAGATTACCTCTCCAAGGAGATGGTCAAAGACGAGCTCCGGGGGCAGTATGAGCCAAAACAAGATGGCGCCACAATAAATACTCGTCTGCGCCAAAACAGGTTGGGCCAACCATCAGGCCTCTACAAGTGAAAAAGCCTAACGGCGCAATGGCCGCGACGTAAAACAAACAAACAAAATAACATATATATATATATATATATATATATATATATATATATATATATATATATATATATATATATATATATATATATATATATTAAGGTCATTTTGCAGAATGCCCAGCCAGTATGCAAAAAGAACAAATCCGTGGTCACTTTGCAGAATGACCTAAATATCTGGGCATTTTGCAAAAGGATCAAGGTTTTGTACTTATTACAAAATCACCAGTATTATCGTTGGTCAGTTTACAAAATGTCCAAATAGCAATTATCCAGTTGGAAAAAAAGCGAGTGAACGATAAAAGGTTTGATGTTCAGTGTTTTAATTTTCAGCCTATCAATGAAGTTATGGTGAAGTGGCCAGAGTGCAAGATGATTCATGGCAAACCACGACATTCACAATCGCAGGCTCGGGGAACGAGCCAACAGGGATGTTGAAGCAATTCTCGCATGTTGGATGAAGGACAGCAGCACTATATATATACCTAATGACCACGGGGACTGCACTCTGTCCAGTGGAAGAAAAATACCCGCTTTCACATTGTAATTGGAAAAACACCATACGAGGCCATGTATGGACAGAAGGCTCGTCTTGGTGTTGACGCATCTTCTGTATCAGAGGAAGTCATGGGCGGTATGCAGACGGAGGAGCAGCTTGCAGCACTATGTGTTGGCAATGAGGACACAGATACAGAGGAGGAAGAGACAGGTGCTGAAGAGCAAGAAGAACCATCCGCTGTCATTAACTGCATCTCCTGTGGTAAAAGCGACTTTGGTTCAAGTGTGTGCAAGGTGTGTTCTGTGATGAATGAAGCCGTGTTCTGTGATGAATGAAGATGCTGATAAGCCTGTGCTTTGTTCCATTTGCAATCGGAATCGCAGTATTCATACTGAACAAATGAAGTCCAACATAGAACAACAGAGATAAGCTAAAAAATGATGTATAATTCTGTGAGGAGATTTAAACCAGCCCACGCAGGGGACACTGTGATGGTTCCTGTTCCATTAGGATGTTGACCGCGGATGTGCAAAGTTTCCTAATGTGAAGGCCGTTGTTTTTCAGGCATTGGACAATGGCACGTATACAAGCTTGGTACAAAGCACGGCCTGCTTTAAACAGGTGTATACTCGCAACCAATTTACTCTATGTCTAGAAAAATGCCTTTCGATAGATGAGATATTATTTCTTTACATGTACGCCTATAGCGCCGGTAGGCTCTCTTGAGGGGCCTGGATGGTAGTCGGCCCCAGCCCGTTATGGCACAGGCAAGTGTTTATAGTGGTGCCATCTTCTCTTGGCTCATGCTGCCTCCCGGAACTCCTTCTTGATTCACTTGGACGGTTTCCTCTAGAGTCCGGGTTGATGAGTGGGGTTCAGGACAACATGTGGGTAGTTTTAAGCCACTCGGCGGTGACTGAAAAATCCGAGTTGGTAGCGTGGGGATTCGAACCCGCGTCGTCCATCACGCGGTGAATGTGGGCCCAGCACGCTACCACTCAGCCACCATATATATATATATATATATATATATATATATATATATATATATATATATATATATATATATATATATATATTAAAGTTGTATCGGTTGTCAGATTTCAGAGATCAGCGGATGCGGATGTGTGTGCGGATGTCATATGTACATATTTTGCAGATGCGGAAGTGGATGCGTATTCTGCAAAATATCAGTTTCTACCAAATTGCTGATGCGGATGAGGATATGAAATTGTGACATCCACACGGATGCTGATGCGGATGTGTTCAGGATTTTGGTAATTCACTAAATACTGTACAGTTGAATTACCAAAATCCTGAACACTGGTAATTACTCTTCTGCTGTGAAAAATCAGCTTTATCGTTAACTCTGCTCATACGGCCGCTACACCACCGGGCACACGCCACGACACAATAATAATAATATAATAAACGGTTTATTTCATGAAGTACCAGGCAGCCCTAGAGCTGAAAATATACATCAATGGAAGATGAAATGAAATGAATGAGACAAATGAACAAAGTAGTATGATCGAAAATAAAAAGGAAAATAGAAATAACAATAATAGCAATAATCATAGTAAAGATAATAATAATAATCACGATAATAATAATGATAATAATAATAGTAATCATAATAATAATAATAATAATCATAATAACAACAACAATAAGTCCTAATGAAAAATATTTACAAAACATACAAATTGTGCTGCTCTTAGTTTGCATTGTTGATATATTTGACCATCACGGGCACTGCGCTGTTCTTATAGCGGTCAGTCCGTGCCCGTATCGGGGCAATAATGTTGTGGTGTCGCACTGATTGCTGAGGGCGGTTCACTGCGGGTGGGAGGATGTGTCTGTGTCTGGGCTGGTTGAGAAGCTTGGTTGCGAACCGGTGTAGTAGGGTCTCGTGACGGTGTTGTAGGCTGGTGAGATGGAGGGAGTCGAGGGCGTCCTGGTAGCTGGTGTAGTGAGGGCCCAGGATGATTTTGCAGGCTCGCTTCTGGACGCGTTCAAGTTGGCGGCGCTGCGTGATGTTGATGGAGGAAGACCACGCTGGGGACGCGTATGTCAGTTTGGGGAGGATGAACGAGGAGTACACGCTCGCCAGCGCACACTCAGGGCCCCACAGCGTTTTGAGTCTCCACAGCAGTTACAGTTTATAGGGGGCAGATCTGGTGAGCTGGGAGACGTGCTCCTTCCATGTGAGTTTGTTGTCCAGGGTGACTCAAGTAATTTTGCTGATGTAACTACCCGGAGGGAGTGTCGTTGATGGACACCACAGGGGGGCAACAGGGGCAGAGGAGGTGTTGATGTGTAGGAGTGTAGTTTTGGTGTCGTTGATGGTGACCATGTTTTGTGTTGTCCATGTGTGTAGGTTGTGTAGTGTTTCCTGGAGGTGGGAATAATCTGGGTTGCTGTTGTCAACTGTTACTCCCACTGTGGTGTCGTCCACGTACTTCCAGCGGTGGGGTGTGTGGGTCAGGGCGTCATTAATTAGGATAAGGAAGCACAAAGGGCCCATTTTGGACCCCTGAGGTACCCCGCAAGTAAGATGTAGAGGAGGGGAGGCCACTCCCTGAAATCTCACCACCTGTTTACGCTGGTGCAGGAAATCAGCCAGCCAGGAGACCAGGTTAGGGTGAAGCCCTAGGTTTATTGCTTTGTTGATGACTGTGGTGTGGTGAACTAGGTCAAAAGCCTTTCGGAAATCAATAAAAGCGAGAGAAACTGATGTTTTGCGTTTTCAAGATTTCTGTAGGCAAAGTCCAGGAGATTAATTAGGCAGTGTGTGGTGGAGGTTGACTTGATATTGCCGTACTGTTGTGGGTCTATGAGGGAGCAAGATGAGTGTAAGTCCACTTGAAAATGAAGGCTTCACACAGGAGGCTGGGAATGGGGTGATAGAAATAGGCCAAAAGTCACTCGGTGATAGATGGGTGGTGGTCTTGGGAATCGGAGTGACATATGCTGTTTTCCAGTCAGCAGGACACTGACTTTGACGGAAGGAAGCGTTAAAAATAGAGGCGAGGGGGGTGGCCAGCTCGGGGGCAAACTCCTGGTACAGTTTGATGGGGAGATCAGTGGGCGTGGTGGACCGCTTTGTTTTAAGTTGTCTTAGTGACCTGGCGACCTCATAGGCCTCAACCGTGGGGAGTGGTGATGGGGCGGGCAGGTAAGCTGGGAGTGAGGTCAGGTCCAGGCTGGGGAGGGACTGACAGATGGCCGAGAAGTGGAGATTGATGGCCTCGGCTGCTTCAGGTGGCGGGAGGTGAGATACGCCCGGGATGGAGGGGGCGCTGTTGTTGAGGCCACACAAGGCCTTAATTTTTGAAAACCATTTCCCAATGTTAGCTTGCTTAAGGCTGTGGATCTTTTGGGGTAGTATGGCCTTGGCTCGTTTGATTTCCCGGATAACTTTGTTGCGGAGGGCTTGTAGAGTGTAGGGTTGGTGTGGAAGGCGTCATTTCTCTGTTCAATGAGACGTTTTATTCTGGGTGTAATCCACGGGGTGTCTGAAGGTGCACTCGTCTTGATTTTAGCGGGAAGAAGTGGTGGTAAGCTGCGGTAATTGTGCTGGTGTAGTTGCTCCATTTTGGTGTACGTCATCCACTGTAAGGACTTCAACCCAGCGGTGGCGTGTTATCCATTGGCCGAACGCGCGGATGGCTGAGTCCGTAACAGGCCTGTAGGTCTTGGTGGCTGGCGGGGTTTTGTTGGATGTGGTAGGTGCAGGTGTCCAAAGAACTGACAGGTGTGTGCTGCGTCCCATGGGAGGGAGGGGCTTAGGGGGAAGGTAGTGGGAAGTGAGGTCAGTGAGGATTAAATCCAGTGTGTTTGTGCCGTGTGTGGGGAAATTTACTACTTGTGTGAGATGTAGCTGGTCCTCAATATCACTGGTGTGGAGTTGATTGAAGTCACCGCAAACAACTACTTTTGCAGAGGGAAGAGAGTGCTGCTGGTCCATTTCTTCGATGATGTGGTTGATCAGCAAGGTGGCGGAGGCGGCGCGGGGAGGGTAGTAGACCAGACAGATTAGTACCGAGGGAGCGAGTCGGGGGTGGGAGGGGGGTGAGAGCCTGACCCAGAGGGTTTCCACACCCTCGGGTGTCTCAACGGGGAGTAGGCAGGGGTTGAGGTGGGTGTGGCAATAGAGCGCTAACCCACCGCCTCGTTTACCTCTTCTCAGACGATGGAAGAGCTGGAAATCAGTGATGTTAAAGAGCTCGGGTACTATCTGCCACGCCTCTGTGATGGCCACAACGTCAGCGCTGGTGGATTTGATGGTGGTGATGACTTCGTCTAGCTTGTTGTTGAGGGAGGTAACGTTGGAGAGTAGCAGGGTTGGCAGGTTGTACCACTGGCGAGGCACTTCGATGTGTTTGTAGTCCTTGGCATGCTTGGGTTTAGTATTTCTCCTGGTGGTGGTGATCACTGGTATGTTATGTGTCACTCGTGAACTTTTCCTGGCACTGCGGTTTTTAAAAATATGTAGTTCCTTTAGCTTCCGGATAACGTTCGCTGGGGGGTAGGCGGAGGCACGTCGTAGGCGGTATAGATAAGTAGTGTTGTATCTCACAGTAGAACACATCACACTAAACACTAATGACGAGATGAGAGCAATGATGAAGAAAGTGGGTGTGGGTGAAGGTGTGAGAGAGGTCAACACCTGACCCGGGCTGCTCTGAGGAGCGCCAACAACCATGACCTCTTCGCGCGAGCGATGGAGGCCAAGTCGTGCGATAAGAAGTGCTCAGCGCTGCCAGCTCATATTTTTCAGTCTTATATTTGTATAATTACACAATATATAGTTAATGACGAAGCACTGAAATCTTTTTTGTGAACTTTAAGAGGGAGTAGGGTCTACACATTACACAGACATGCATGATGCATGTATATATTATTTACAAACACAAATACGTACATACACACACCGTCACACGAACACACAGTCACATACACATTTTCAGCCACCAATGGCAGGGATTTCGCAATTTAAGTCCGCTAAGTCCGCTAATATCGAACTAAAAAAAATAATGCGGTATTGCGTTAGCGAAAAAAATGAAAAATTAGCGGATTTGCAGTTAGCGGAATGCCAAAATTATTGTCCGCTAACGCAAACTCTCAAAAACCGTCAACAATGAAATTGCCTTGAAAGTCAAGAATATTCTTGAAAGTGTGGAGAAATTTATAAATTAGGGTGGCCAGACCTCCCGGATTTTCCGGGACAGTCCCGGATTTTAATGGTTCGTTCCAGAAATAAAATTGTCCCGGAAATGTCCCGGATTTCATGCACTGTCCCGGAAAATGTATTTTTATTAAAGCGTCCCGGATTTCACTTCAAGTACAACACCCCTGTCCCCTCCTCCGTGGCTGTGGAGAGATTGTTCAGCTTGGGCTCTGACGTCCTCAGGTCCAAGAGGTCATCCCTGACTCATGATAACTTTGAGAAGCTGCTGTTTGTCAATGGAAACATGTACCTCTTGAAGGGGAAGTGGCTGTGACATAGGGAGGAGGAGGAGGAGGAGGATGACAACAATGAATAATGACTGTAATGATGATTCTGTATTTTGCTGTTTGAAAACTTGTTATAAATATTATATAAAAATATATAAAATAAATGAATATGTAAATTGTAAGGTAATTCTATTGAAAATTATGGTTAACTACCAATAAAGGGTTAGCGGACTAAAAAAAATAGTTGGCGGACTTTTGCGGACTTTGTTAGTGGACAAAAAAAAAAATATTAGCGTTTGCATTAGCCGATTTACGATAGAGGACCGGCGAAGCCGGAAAATTTGCGAATTAGCGATTAGCGGAATACACGACAAAATTAGCGGAATTGTGAATTGCGGACTAACAACAAATTAGCGGGTGCCCACCGCTGTCAGCCACACACAGAATCTCTCTCTCTCTCTCTCTCTCTCTCTCTCTCTCTCTCTCTCTCTCTCTCTCTCTCTCTCTCTCCTTGCCAGGCAGGCTGCTTCCACTCATACCTACGCAATATTAATTATAGTACATACAGTACTATTACACAGTACATACATACATATTTTTATAAATTTACATGATGCATACATACTACATAGTCACTATGTAAAATTATCTCCCTCCTCCTGCCCTTCAGCAAAACTCTTGACACATTAGGTTGTGCAAATTTGAAAAAAAAATGAATACAAGGTGTAATTTTAGTAGATAATTAAGTAAACTTGCATTAATTCATTTTCTTCAGCTTCGCAAGCTCTGTACTCTGAAGTCTGTACTCTGCACTGCGTCTGTAACTCTGTAATGTATAAAATATATCAGCCACATCCTGTTTGTGTGGTGCGGATGCGGATGCGGAAGCGGATGTTTCATTTTCTAAAACTGCGGATGCGGATGAGGATGCAGATGTGAAAAATTATGCAGATGCGGACATCCGATACATGACATATATCAGTGACATCTCATCTGTTGAAAGAAGTTGAATAATGCTGAGTGGAGTCGTCAGCGTATGAGTGGATAGGATAGTTGTTATGGAAAGAAAATCATTGATGAATAACAGGAAGAGGAGTGGGTGAAAGGACAGGGCCCTGTGTAACACCACTGTTAATAAGTTTATGGGAAGAACAGTGACCATCTACCACATCAGAGATAGAACGGCCGGAAAGGAAACTGGAGATAAAGGAACAGAGAGAAGGATTGAATCTGAAAAAGGGCAGTTTAGAAAGAAAAGAGTTCTGCCAGACTCTATCGAATGCTTTCGATATGTCTAGCGCAACTGAGAAAGTTTCACCGAAACTGTTAAAAGAGGATGACCAAAAGTCAGATAAGAGAGCAAGAAGATCGCCAGTAGAACTGCCCTTGTGGAACCCATACTGGCGATCAGATAGAAGATCAGAAGTGGAAAGGTGCTTTAGAATTTTTCCGGTCAAGGATTGATTCAAAAACTTTAGATAGACAGGAAAGTAAAGCTATAGGGCGGTAGTTTGAGGGATTGGAACGGTCACCCTTCTTGGGCACAGGATGTATGAAGGCGTACTTCCAGCAAAAAGGAAAGGTAGATGTTGATAGGCACAAGCAAAAGAGTTTGACCAGGCAGGGTGTCAGCACGAAAGCATAGTTCTTAAGGACAATAGGAGGCAATCCATCAAGGCCATAAGCCTTCTGAGAGTTGAGGCCAGAGGCCAGAGAAAGCATAAAAAACATCATTCATAAGAATCTTAATAACAGTCATAAAGGAGTCAGAGGAGTGATGCGGAGGAGGAATATGCCCAGAATCGTCCAGAGGAGAGTTTTTGCTGAAGGTTTGAGAGAAAAGTTCAGCGTTAGAGATAGATGAGACGGCGGTGTTGCCGTCAGGGTTAAGGAGAGGAGGGAAAGACGCAGAAGTGAAACTGGAGGAAATATTGTTGGCTAGGTGCCAGAAGTCTCTGGAAGAATTAGAAAGTAAATGAAAGAGCTTTTCGTAAGTCGAAGAACAGATTTGGCCCCAATAAGTTCAGAAAAGTAAAGATCATGCGGGGGTGCAAAGGCTCAGGTACCTTTTGTGAGCTGCTTCTCTATCTTTGATAACACGAGAATAAGCGTGATGAAACCAAGGCTTTTTAGCATGAGGAGTAGATAAAGTACGTGGAATATGTGCCTCCATTCCAAAGACAATCACCTCTGTGTTGCGCTGGCCACACACAGAGGGGTCTCTCTCCTGGAAGCAGGAACATATTCCACGGGCAATCGGAAAAGTACAACCTCAGGTCGTCCACCGAGCTGAGGTAAAATGCCAGAAACATCGCCTCGTCGGTGGATCCAGAGGCTGTAAAGGAGCGATAGGACAGGATACCGAAGTAACGTTGTGATCGGAGTAGCGCAACAGAGAGAACAGTTTGACAGAGTAAGCAGCAGGATTAGAAGTAAGGAAGAGGTCTAGTGTGTTGCACGTGTCTCCAAGATGGTCGAGGATACATATAGGGTGCTGGACCAACTGCTTTAGATCAATGAGGAGAGCAAAGGTGTATTCTTGTTCACCAGGCTTGTTAGTGAAAGATGATGAAAGGAAAAGGTGGTGATGAACATTGAAATCTCATAGGATGGAGATTTCAGCGAAGGGAAAGTGGGTCAAGATCTGCTCCACTTTAGAGTTCAAGAAGTCAAAGAATTTTACATAGTTAGTAGAGTTGGTGTCCCAAACAGCACAGATGTATTTAGTAATACGTAGAATGACAATGAAGTCTTAGACAGATGGTGGAAAATTCATAAGAGTCAAGTTCGTGGGCACGACAGCAAGACTGATGTCGTTGCCCTAGACCTAGAAGTTCAATTTGACCACGATCTCTTTGCTTAAGCAAAACGAAATGAGTGCAATTGAGGGATATGCTTCGCACATACTTTCCCTGCATAAATAAGTTCTGAGAAATGAGTATGGAGCGAAGGCCAAGATGCCTGCCTTTAATAAAAAAAAAACATTGGCGACGCTTTCGTCATTGGCTGCACATAAAAAGTTATCGTCATATACTGCTAACATAGCTTTATTTTTCTGACAGAGATCAATTTGCTGTTCTGGGTCTATAATGTCCTTACTAAGTATTACTTTATTTTGCAGCTCTGGCAAGTCTTGAATGGGATGCTTTGCAACACAAATAAGAACTCGATAAAATCTGTTACAATATTTCCGAACAAGTCGCGTCACTAGCTGTGTTTTCCCGGATCCTGACACACCGGCCACAAAATCCTCCCTCCTCGCTCGCGGGGAAATAAATCGATAAGTCTTCCCCATAACACTTTTCCATGGCAAAAGTCTTGTGATGAATGACAGTTTCTTTCGCTGGCCTACTGATTTTAAAAGAGAGGAGGGGTGGGTGAAATATGCAAAACTATAGTGGCTGAACGACTTTCTTCAAAGTATATTTTTCGTCCATACTGATCCGTCACCACTACCGCTACTGAATCTATGGCGTTCTTCGCCAGCTTTTTATACAAGGGTCTTTGCACGGAGTAATAATTGTTACTCCCGCCGTAAAAAAGAGTGGCTAAAATGCTCACAGTTTGGCTAGCAAATCGCGTGGGCTGGATTATGTCGCAATAGAGGTGGAGATAGTCCACGTCAGCGTGAGGATCTGGTGGAAAATCGGCATTTACCTGGCGAAGCGAGTAATGTGACTCCTCATCCGTGACGAATAGTAATGATTAGGGATAAATCCAAGTTTGTGGTAGCATACATAATTTTTGGTCCAACTCAGTATTCCGCGTTCTCCATCAAAATAAGCTTTGTAATTTGTAAACCCAAACACTCCATTTAAAATAGCTTGCCAGTATGTATTAAGGTCAGCCACATTCGTGCTTATTTGTTTGCTCGTTATATTTCTCGAGGGAGACAGCGAGTACCGCCTGGGGGGGGGGACCATAAATTCCCCAGGGAGGACTCTCCTTCTGGCTGCCGACTTGAGAGGTGTCCTGATAACTCCTCGAACCTCCTCCTTATCAATTTCTGCAACATTCGCGGTCCTCGTTCCAATTTCCAATCTGTGGAAGACCATCTCTCCTCTAAACCTTACTTTTTCTTTCTCACCGAAACACATGTTTCTGAGGCTGCTGACAGCAATCTCTACTCTGTTCCCTTCTACTATATCTATCATAATTTTCAATCCAAAGATGGACGTTGCGCCTACGTGCGCAACGACATCACTTGCTCTCGTGCCCACGACCTTGACTCTTCTGAATTTTCCACAATCTGGCTAAGACTTCATTGTCATTCTATTACTAAACATATCTGTGCTGTTTATCTCTCACCTAACTCTACTAACTTTGTAAGATTCTTTGACTATTTGAACTCTAAAGTGGAGCACACCTTGACTCACTCTCCTTTCGCTGAAATCTCCATCTTGGGAGATTTCAATGTTCACCACCAGCTTTAACTTTCATCCTCTTTCACTGACCAGCCTGGTGTACAAGCCTACAACTTTGCTCTCCGCAACAATCTAGAGCAGCTGGTTCAGCACCCTACACGTATTCCCGACCATCTTGGAGACAGGCCCAACATTCTAGACCTCTTCCTTACCCATAATCCTCCTGCTTACTCTGTGAAACTGTTCTCTCCGTTGGGCTCCTCCGATCACAACCTTATTTCTGCATTCTGTCCTATCGCTCCTGTACATCCTCTGGACCCATCGAAGAGGTGTTGCTTCTGGCATTTTGCTTCAGCTCGGTGGGACGACCTGGGGATGTACTTTTCCGATTTCCCGTGGAATGATTACTGCTTCCAGGAGAGAGACCCCTCTGTGTGTGCCCAGCGCATCACAGAGGTGATTGTGTCTGGAATGGAGGCATACATTCCACGTTCTTTCTCTACTCCTTATGCTAAAAAGCCTTGGTTTAATCATGCTTGTTCTCGTGCTATTAAAGATAGGTACCAGGCTCACATAGGCTCACAAAAGGTACCAGAACCTTCGCACTCCTGCTAACCATGATCTTTATATTTTTGCCCGGAATCGCGCCAAATCTATTCGCCGACTTACCAAAAACTCCTTCATTAATAGCAAATGCCAAAACCTTGCTTTCTTTAATTCTTCCCGTGACTTCTGGCATTTAGCCAAAAATATCTCCTCCAATTTCACTTTTTCCTCTTTCCCTCCTCTCCTTAACCCTGACGGCAGTACCGCCGTCTCATCTATCTCTAAGGCTGAACTCTTCGCACAAACCTTCTGTAAGAACTCCACCCTGGACGATTCTGGGCATGTTCCTCCTACTCATCCCCCCTCTGACTTCTTTATGCCTATTATTAAGATTTTTCCTAATGATCTTTTCTGTGACCTCTCTGGCCTCAACTCTCAGAAGGCTTAAGGACCTGATGGAGTGCCTCCTATTGTCCTTAAAAACTTTGCTTCCGTGCTGACACCCTGCCTGGTCAAACTCTTTCGTCTCTGCCTATCAACATCTACCTTTCCTTCCTGCTGGAAGTACGCCTTCGTGCAGCCTGTGCCTAAGAAGGGTGACCCTTCCAATCCCTCAACCAACCGCCCTATAGCTTTACTTTCCTGTCTATCTAAAGCTTTTGAATCAATCCTTAGCCGGAAGATTCAAAAGCACCTTTCCATTTTTAACCTTCTATCTGATCGCCAGTATGGGTTCCGTAAGGGGCGTTCTACTGGCGATCTTCTTGCTCTCTTAACTGACTCTTGGTCATCCTGTCTTAGCCGTTTCGGTGAAACTTTCTCAGTTGCGCTAGACATATCGAAAGCCTTCGATAGAGTCTGGTACAAGTTTTTGCTTTCTAAACTGCCCTCTTTCGGATTTTATCCCTCTCTCTGTTCCTTTATCTCCAGTTTCCTTTCCGGCCGTTCTATCTCTGCGGTGGTAGATGGTAACTGTTCTTCCCCTAAACCTATCAACAGTGGTGTTCCACAGGGCTTTGTCCTATCACCCACTCTCTTCCTGTTATTCATCAACGATATGCTCTCCATAAAAAAACTGTCCTGTCCACTCATACGCCGATGACTTCACTCTGCATTATTCAACTTCTTTCAATAGAAGACCATCCCAACAGGTAGTACATGACTCCAGACTGGAGGCTGCAGAGAGCTTAACCTCAGACCTTGCTATCATTTTCGATTGGGGTAGAAGGAACCTTGTGTCCTTCAATGCCTCAAAACTCAATTTCTTCACCTATCAACTCGACACAATCTTCCAAACACCTGTCCCCTATTCTTCGACAACACTCAGCTGCCACCTTTTTCAACACTAAATATCCTCTGTCTATCCTTAACTCAAATCTTAACTGGAAACCTCACACCTCCTCTCACTAAATCAGCTTCCTCGAGGTTGGGTGTTCTGTATCGTCTCCGCCAGCTCTTCTCCCCCGCACAGTTGCTATCCATATACAGGGGCCTTGTCCGCTCTCGTATGGAGTATGCATCTCAAAAGCTCGCTCTCGCATGGAGTATGCATCTCACGTGTGGGGGGATCCACTCACACAGCTCTTCTGGACAGAGTGGAGTCTAAGGCTCTTCGTTTCATCAGCTCTCCTCCTCTTACTGATAGTCTTCTACCTCTTAAATTCCGTCGCAATGTTGCCTCTCTTTCTGTCTTCTATCGATATTTTCACGCTGACTGCTCTTCTGAACTTGCTAACTGCATGCCTCCCCCACTCCTGCGGCCTCGCCTCACACGACTTTCTGATCAAGCTCATCCCTATACTGTCCAAACCCCTTATGCAAGAGTTAACCAGCATCTTCACTCTTTCATCCCTCACGCTGGTAAACTCTGGAATGATCTTCCCTCATCTGCATTTCCTCCTGCCTACGACTTGAACTCTTTCAAGAGGAGGGTATCAGGACATCTCTTCTCCAGAAATTGATTTCCCTTTTTGGCCACTCCTCTCTACTCTATTCAGGAGCAGTAAGTAGCGGGCCTTTTTTTCATTATTCTTTTCTTTTTTTACGCCCTTGAACTGTCTCCTCTGTTGTAAAAAAAAAGTATAGGGGTGAGCATGAGTAGAAAATCGTGCGCAACGGGGCCGCGGGAGGGGGGAAGGCATGCAGTTAGGAAGTTCAAAGGAGCAGTTAGCATGAAAATATCGACAGAAGATAGAAAGAGATGTAACATGGCGGTGGAATTTAAGAGGTAGAAGGCTGTCAGTAAAAAGAGAAGAGCTGAGGAGACGAAGAGCCTTAGATTCCACTCTGTCCAGAAGTGCTGTGTGAGTGTAGCGCCCCCGCACGCGAGATGCATACTCCATGCGAGGGCGGACAAGGCCCCTATATATGGAAAGCATCTGTGCGGAAGAGAAGAACTGGTGGAGACGATACAGAACGCCCAACCTCGAGGAAGCTGATTTAGTAGAAGAGGAAATGTGAAATTTCCAGTGGAGATTTTGAGCTAAGGATAGACCGAGGATATTTAGTGTTGACGAAGGTGACAGCTGAGTGCTGTCGAAGAGTAGGGGATAGGTGTTTGGAAGATTGTGTCGAATTTGTATGCAAGAGGTGCCAGAAAGGAAGGGCGTATTACTTAAATGCAACGTAGAAGTTGATCCAACTGCCAAGACACCTATAATAAGCATTGACAGATTCAGGTGTCACAAAAGAATGATCAAAGCTACTGCTCTAATTTTGTCCATATGCGAGCGGAGAACATTGAAGGGCATTTTGAAAAATCTCACTCCTCAAGATTTGGGAGAGGCAGAAAAGTATTGGATTAAGATAGTTCAGAAGGAATTTGCTGAAGACTGGCGCAGAAGATTTCAAAGACTAGGACCCAGTAAAGATGAAAATGGGATCATTGTAGTAGGGGAGAGAATCTGCAATTGGTTAAAGGACAACTGGAATCAAAGTAAGTTTACACTGCTTGCGAGGGAAACCCCTTCCAGACTCTACATACAACACTTGCATAACATTGATCACCGGGGCGTAAACCTAACCTTGGCGAAGCTCCAAAGCAAATTCTGGGTACCAGGAGAACGGAAGGTGATTAAATCCGTCAAGGAGAAATGTATTACCTGTAAAAGACTTGACAGGGTTATGTTGGAGCAGCAAATGGGACAGCTTCCAGGACAAAGGATAAAACCATCACCTGCGTTCTTCAACACATCATTAGACTTGTTTGGCCCAATTTTGATAAAAGACACAGTAAAACGTAGAACAAGAGCACATGTTTAACTAGTCGTGCTGTCTACATTGATTTACTGGAGGGCTATGACACAGTTTTTTTTACCACATTCCGTCGGTTTGTCTCGATCGGGGATACCCTCACACCATTCACTCTGACATGGGAACACAGCTCACAGCGGCCAGTAAAGAAATCAGGGATATAACTGAAAAATGGAACACCAGTCAAATAGCTGAGCAAAGTGCACTCCAGGGAACAACATGGTCCTTTAATAAATCTGCGAATGCACTATGGCAGAACGGGGCATGTGAGTCCTTAATTAAGTCAGTGAAGCTACTGCTAGTGACAGCAGTTGGGGCAAATGTACTAAGCTTCGGAGAGCTACAAACGGTGTTGTTCGAAGTGGCAAACCTATTAAACGAGCGACCCATTGGATTGAAACCTGGCTATGACATAAATTTGTGGGCATATCTATGTCCTAATGACTTGCTTCTAGCTCGTGCAAGTAATATAGTCCCAAGTGGGCCCATGATTGATACGACTGATTTGAGAAAACGATTTGGTCTTATACAAGGCATTGTGACCTCGTTTTGGAGGAAGTGGATGCGGGACTACTTCCCCACACTGACGGTTAGGCAAAAGTGGCATACGGCACGAAGGAATCTCAAGCTGGGAGATGTATTAGTGAAGGATAAGGATTTGATTAGGGGAAATTGGAAATTAGCACAGGTTTCACGAGCCGAACAAGGCGGAGATGGCAAAGTCAGAGATGTTGTGCTTAGATACAAGCTCTCGAGCTGTAGTTCTCAATATGAGGGAAGAAAGGACATGGTGATCAACAGATTTGTGCACCGACTCGTGCTACTTCTACCTGTGGAAGAGCAATAGTCGTTGCGTTTTGGAATTGCGGAGGGGGAGTGTACTGAGTCTCAGTAGGCTCCCTTTTGACATGCTGAGATGTTCTCAGTAAGTTACATACTGAGAACACATGTGTGTCCTCGTACTCCATGACTCATTATTGTTAGATGTAAGTCTTTGTTGTTATAATTGTATATGTATGGACTTAGATAGGCGGGTGTCCGTATATAATTATTTGTATCATCGGTGCGCATTGTGCTGTTCTCGTGAGAGGTTGCTACGTGGCAGCTTGTGGCCCCTACGTGGCAACCTCTCGTCGCGGCCGCCATCAGTTCATTATGAACCCGGGCACGCAGCTGGCCGTGATGATGCACCATAGTCATAGGGGTAGGTTATTTGCTGCCGGTTGTGTTGTGCTGTGTTTAACTACTATTATAAATACTTAAGTTGTGGACATAGGAGGGCGGGGTATTGTGATTCATAGGAAATGTGTTATGTACAGAGTGTTAACTCGGACGTTGTGTTACAGCGTCTCTTGATCTTGGATCAGACTAATGTGGGCCCGTCCCGGAGCGGGTGCTATTCTAGAGTCACCGGAGTGCTGATGAGGGAGTCACGGTTTGAGTTTGCCCTTCCGCCTCATTACTGTGATATTGTTACGCAACTCGCCTCGTTACCGGTCTTGCGTATCTCCTGGCCTCCCTTGGCCAGCCACAGGTTCGTTGTGTGTGGCGGTGGTGACGGACTAGTACCCCCAGCAGGGATGGAGTAATTATAAGTGTAATTTAATTGAAATGTAATTAATTACATTAAAGTATGTAATTGTAATTGGATGTAGAACTTAATGAAGTAATTGTAATTATAATTAATTACATTATAAAGTAATTGTAATTTAATTGTAATTGCGAAAAAAGTAAGTCATACTAAAATTCTGATAATCCTTGTTTTTACTGCTATGGTGGCAAATATGTAAATACTGTATATGCTGAAGTATGGCAACCCTTACTGGACAAACTACGTATTATACGAGAATCAGACGCGTCCACTTTTCCCTGTTTGGTGGACTGGGACATCTTTCATTGCTTTCTCAAACTTCCTCAAACTATATTTAGCATTAGTTAGACCTCATCTTGACTATGCGGTTCAGTTCTGGTCACCCTACTATAGAATGGATATCAAAATGTTAGAATCGGTGCAGAGGAGGATGACTAAGATGATTCAGGGGTTGAGAAACTTGCCATACGAGGAAAGACTCAAACAGTTAAACTTGCATTCTCTAGAAAGGCGAAGGGTGCGTGGAGACATGATCGAGGTTTATAAATGGATGAAGGGCTTTAATAAGGGAGACATTCATAAGGTTTTGTTGGTAAGAGAACCGGGTAGGACACGAAGTAACGGGTTTAAACTGGATAAATTCAGATTCAACAGGGACATAGGCAAAAATTGGTTTACTAACAGGGTGGTGGATGAGTGGAATAGGCTTAGCAGTCATGTGGTGAGTGCCAATACAATTGTCACATTCAAAAATAGACTAGATAAATTCATGGACAGCGATATTAGGTGGGGTTAGATACATGGGAGCTTAGGGTCAAAGGAGCTGCCTCGTACAGGCCTACCGGCCTCTTGCAGACTCCTGCGTTCTTATGTTCTTATGTTCTAGACCGTCATACGGCAAAGTCCTCCTCTTGACTTTCGACTTATTGTAAAGGTAAGAAAGACATTGTATAATAATCTGTTCCCTGATGAATGATGATGACTGTAGTAGCTGAGATGGTGATGATAGTTCATTGGATGATGTCATGATGAAATGATGTAATAGTGATTAGTGGTGATGGTGACCAGTGTCATAGTAATTGGCTAATTTGTTGGAAAGTTAGTCGCTGTAGGTGTAGGCTTGTGCTGATAGGAAAGTAGTAGTCTAGTAGTACAGTAAAGTGGTAGTAATGATGGTGAAAGTAATAGCAAGATGGTAATGTTAAAAAAAAAATAATGACGATCATATAGCAGTAACAGGGAAATAATTATGAAAAAAAATGATGCTGAATTGCTGATCTGGTGATGCTGGTGATAGTAATATTAATAATAATGGTGACAAGTATTATGACTGTGATAGTAGAAGGCATATTTTATTGATAGTGGTGAGTAGTACTTATGATACTACCATACTACTATCTTTCTTTGTCTATCTGCCCCTCTCTTTGTCTGTCTGTCTGTCTGTCATTGTCTCCTACCTACCCCCTCATTTCTTCGATGTTCTCTCTGTCTGCCTGTCTGTGTGTGTGTGTCATTATGTCTCTCCCTCCCTTCTCCTTTCTTCCTTCTTTTGACCCACACCCTCTCTTCATCCTTTGCCCTCACCCTATTCCCTCTCTCCATTTCCCTTCCCGCCCTTCCTGTTTATCTGTCTGTATGTATAGCACCACTCCCCACCACCTACTGTACCACCCCTTCTCCTTCCCCCTCTGCCTACCCGTTTAGCCTACATCCACCCCTCTCTCTCTCTCTCTCTCTCTCTCTCTCTCTCTCTCTCTCTCTCTCTCTCTCAATAAATGACAACAGCACGATGCTAGTGTTTTTCTTTTCAACCAAAGCTTACTGTTGGACGCTGAGTAATTATAATTGTAATTATAATTGACTGTCTTGTAGTAATTGTAATTATAATTGACGGTCTCTTGTAGTAATTGTAATTGCAATTGAACTTCACATGAGTAATTGTAATTATAATTGCAATTTAAAGTTTTAATAATGTAATTGTAATTGTAATTAAGATTGAATTGTAATTACTCCAACCCTGACCCCCAGTGACGCACTGACCGGTGACTCGCACTTCCGACGCCGCTGGGTAAATAAACACTGTGTTCCTGTATTTCCTGTGTATATTCCCGATCCTCTGTACAAATACCCTACCACCAGGGTTGCCAGGTTTTCTGGCTAAAAAGATGCCAAGTTATGGAAAAAAATATGCCAAAAAATGCCAAACTCATTTTTAATATGCCAAAAAAAAAAGCCAAACTTTTATCTATTTTCATGGCCTTACATGTGTTACATGATGAGTAACTAAAATCCTATTAAAATATAACTGAACGTTATAAGCCACTGTAGCCAATACAAATAGCTAATCTCACATGATACATCACTGATGTATCATGTGAGATTAGCTATTAAGGTATCTGTGGAATTCAAGTGATGTAACATCACTTGAATTCCACAGATACCTTAATAAACCACCATCGGCTGAAACATATTATATTGTAGTCTTGTAGACTGGACTCAGTTTCTGAAAAATGTTTGTAATGTGTTAAATAAATATATCCTTTAAAATAAATATATCCTTTATATAAACATTTCCTTGAAATACAAAAAAAAAAAAAACTCAGTTTCTGAAAAATCTCTGTAATTCACAGATTACAGAATAAATATATCCTATAAAATAAATATATCTTTTATATAAATATTTCCTTGAAAATATATCCTTTGGTTAGATACCAAGATTACCAACTCTGCTGGGGCTCTAAATATATTCAAATGCATCATCGGATTCACAAATGTTTGCTGAACTGGTCCCTTCATACATGTTTTTGGTGGAGAAGAGTTGCAGCATCTTTTGATTAGGTACAAAATCTTTACAACATTTCCCTCTAAAATGTAGATGAGTCCGGATGCGGATAATTGCATCAAACATTCTCACTCCCATCCTGTTCCTTAATTTATTCTTGACATAAGTCACATGCGAGAAGACCCGCTCAACTACAGCATTGCTGACAGGAGTAACCAAGCATGAAAGTGCATACTCAGAGATTTCTGTGAAGGGATGGGAGCCTGCTACCATTTTTGAACCTACACCAACCCAAAAGGCTGCAGTGTCTTCTGGAATTGTACCACTGAACATAGCTTCCTCAGCCCAGTTCACATGCAAAATTTTCCTGTATTGTTCCTCAATTTTAATGAAGTTGTTTTCAATCAAATGTGGGAAAGGTAGATCTTTAAATTTTGCTCTCTGTATCTGACTAAGAACATTAACTGGGCTCAATGCTGACAGTTTCTTAAATGTATCTCGAGTGGGAGGAAGTCGCTTTTCTAACTGGAGTACTGCCTCATTGATGAAAGAAAGGCAATCTACTTTCACTTGTTGAATTTTTTCTTCATATTGAGGAAATTTTTCTAAAAAACTTTGTGCCTCAAGAGCAAATCTAGCTCCAAAGTCAACTAGATCCATTGGCAAGGTCTCCCCTTTGTAGTTTTTATTTCTTGTAACTAAGCTTTGATGATGACATTTTAACTCCTCATCTAAATTTTGTGGATCTGCATTTGTTGCTTGAAAATATGCATTCACTTTTTCAAACTCAGCAATTATTGGTGTGAGGCAGTGCAGATAAAGAAAATTACAATGATCACTGAGCATATCATAAAGAACTTTAGCTTTGTATCTACAGTCATGTGTTGATTGTTTTTCTGCACAAATGAAATAAGCTTTCAGCTCCTCCCAGTTGGACAGAATGTTGTTCATTACTTTACCTCTTACCAACCACCTAGTGGCAGATGCTTGTTGGAATGGCAATGGTGTTCCTTTCCTTTCTTCACAAGGATCCATTATTTTGAAAAGTGTACTAAAGGCTTCCCTTCTTATGGCACTTTTAGAGAACCATTTTGGAATCTCTGCCAACAGAAATCCAAGGCTTGCGGGAAGTTTACTAAATGCTGCCTGAACACACAAAGCCAAGGAATGACAAATGCATTTCGTCTGGATACAATTAGGAGATTCCTTATGAATTCTGCTCCACACTGAATTGTGAGTGCCAGTCATGACTGATGCTCCATCACTAGCATATCCTATACAGTCTTTCAGTGTCAATCCAAGCTTTTCAATTGAATTTTTAATTGCTTGGAACAATGACTCACCTGTAGCTTCACTTACCTGAACTATTTCAACAAATTCTGTCACTATTCTTTTCTCTGATCTGCTGAAGTACCTGATAACAATACAAAGTAACTTTGCTGATGAAACATCAGTTGATTCATCAACAAGAATAGCAAACTTTTGCCCCAAAACATCCGATGCCAACTCATCCACATAACCAGGGGAAATAACCTCAGTCAGTAATTTGCTACACTTTGTGCGATGAATACTTATTTTACCAAGAGTACTTCCCTTTCCACTTCGTTTAATCATCTCACCAATATGATCAACCGACACAGTAGAACAGTGGCAGCACATGGCAGTTGCTATCTCCAACTCTGCGCGTTTTACTTCATCAGAAACACTTGAACTGGCTTAAAAGAAAGAAGTACTCGTAAAAGATACTGCACTCTGTTTCTTTTGGTGTTTTCCCGATTTTTCATGATTTTGGAGGGAAGAAAGTCTTGGTACTAAATTACAATGACAAACCTTGCAATAAGCCTCTCCAGATCCATCACTAGACTCTTTTACCCACATGAACTGTCTTTCCCACTCATCTTTAAATCTCCTGGACGTGTCATATGAAGTCTTCCATTTAGTAGACATAATGTTGTACCTGCTTCACTATTAGTCGTGCAAAAAAGGTAGTAGCCTGATCTCATCCGCACCTTGAGAAGTTGGGAAGCTTGAGATAGCTCGTCAGTCACTCAGCATCAAATCATAGGAAGATTCAGATCGGGAAATATACCTAAAAAAAAAACAAGTATTGGCCATTAGAATGTATTCATTCATATTACAAAGGCGTTAAACAAACCTCCATCACTCTACATGGCCAACATATACATCAATAGAACCGTAATTCCTTCAGCAGTACGTATAGATAACTTACCTGAACGCAGCGTCAGCTGAGACTGTTATTGTTTTAAGGTTTTCAAATTGGGCCCGTTCTCTTACTTCCACCGTGCAAAGAGTACGGTATATATTTTAGGAGTCACCATAGAAAAAACTGACTTGCAACTTTATGCTAGTAAAAGAATGGTCTTTGCTTCAAAGTAACAGTTTCATATCAAGGGGGAAAAAAACGCCAAAAAATATGCCAAATTCTGAAAAATGCCAAACAATAAATTTTCCTGCCAAACACAATAAAAATATGCCAAAAAGGCAGAATTTGGCGCAAAAAACGCCAACCTGGCAACCCTGCCTACCACCTATCCGTGGCTCTATCTCCGGGCGCTTGGTATCCCGCGGAGAGATCACTTGAAGGGCACACGGAGGCTCACAAACTGCTTCCGTAGAAGGGCAGCAGAAGGGCGGCGCGAGACGACTCCTTCCTCGCGGATCCCGGGGGTAGAGTCGACTTCCTCTCGGATGGGCGGGGTAGAGTAGACTGCATGTCGCCGACGTCTGCCGGCTCCATCCACACCTCGGGGCACCTCCAATCAGCTGCCCGCATTCCCTCACGTGACTCCTGGAGGGGGGAATGCTCGTTTCCTTGTCGGCACGGCCATAAAGGAGGCGGGAATGGCCGCCTCCGCAACAGCTTGTTTCAGCTATCGACAATGGAATGGTCGTCTTCGCAACAATATTATTGACAATGTGTATTGTGTCGGGTTATGTATGGTGTGACCCACCATTGTGATAACTTAGACGTTGTGTTACAGTGCTTCTTGACCTTGGATCAGGTGGTTGGGGCCAGTCCTGGAGATGTTCTTTAATAGATTCACCAGAGCACTGATAGGGGAGGCACTGTGTGAGTTATGTGCATTCCCACATTTCTTTGAAATTTTATGATATTGTGTTATGTATACTGTGGGTATTGTTGAGGTCATATCTGTAAGCATCTTTTGCTTAACTGTCCCCATACTTGTCATTATGTTTTTGACACCTACAATAAAGGAGTGACCTCAAGTGCTATCTAAATCATTGCCTGGTGATACAATCACCAATGAATAATAAAGGTGAAGGAAGTTTCGCTTGTTTTTTAGCGAGTAGACTATTTATAGTGGACCAGGTCTTTTTGGAGTCCCCTGCTTCACTTGACAACTTGTATTTATAGTAATTTGCTTTGACAGTTCTTATTGTCGTTGTTAATTTATTTCTATAGGATTTAAAGGCGTTTTCATATGTAAGGGGCCACTTGGCATAGTTTTTTTTTAAATTTGTTACGATGATTAATTGAATTCTTAATAGCAGAAGTGATATAAGGTTTGCCTATATGCTTTTCTTTAATTGTTATTGTGTCCAACGGGAAGTGCTTATTATACAGTTCAGTAAATTTCGTTATGTACCTGTCAAACAAGTAATTTACTCCATAATCACAGGCATTTGAATTCCAGTTAATGTTAATTAAATCGGCTTTAAATGCACTGATGTTTTCATTGGAAAGATTTCTTCTGGTTATAGTATCCAGGTGAGTGGACAGTGTTGTTTAGTGAAAATGAACTAACAATAGGGAAATGATAACTGATTGAGTTATATATAATACCACTTGTTAAATAATAATCAAAATTGTTGGTCCAGATGTGATCAATTATTGTTGCCGAGTTTCTAGTTACACGTGTAGGTTTATTTATCGAGGAGAAATAGCAGTAACTGAAATAAATTAACCAAGTTTTGGGAATTTTTTTCACCATGATTTAGGATATTAATGTTGAAGTCACCCGTGATGTAAACTGGTAATTTAGACCTAGATACAATACTAATAATATCATTCATAGATGCAAGAAAGTCATCAATATTAGAATGCGGTGGTCTGTAAATCATACCAACGATAAACTTGTTAGGTTGTATAGTTTCTAAAAATAATGATTCCAGATGTTGGAATTAAAGAGAGACATAACAAATTTGGCGAACTTGAAAGTTTTTTTTTATATATATATATATATATATATATATATATATATATATATATATATATATATATATATATATATATATATATATATATATATATATATATATATATATATATATATATATATATATATATATATATATATATATATATACACCACCGTGCGTATTCTTATTAAAATAATAAGTATAACCATCAATGGAATAAATTTCACATAATGCATCATTAAGACGAGTTTCGCAAGAGCCTAACACATCATACATACAGTTGCTAGTGTTGATACACTGATCCAAGCAACTTTCCAGGTGAAGTGAAACACTACTGATGTTGAGGGCAAGGAAATTAAGAGAGTCAGGAGGACTAATAATATTGTCTCTGAACAAGTAATTGCTGGTAGGGTCACTAATATTAATTATATTGAATGGAGAGATTATCTGAAGCACGGTCACCATCAAGATATAAAAAAGGCTTGTAGGTCATTTTATCCAAAACATGTAGAGGAAAATTGAGAAGGACGTTGTCATTTAAGAGACTAGCGAGATCAAAATTGTTTAAGTTGTGGAAAGGAAATTACTCTTGTTCCACTAACAATGGATGATATTTACTGGACACGTCAGTAGAACAGAGCTACTATATAGATACATGTTGATCTACCCGGGCACGCAGCTGGCCGTGATGGTGCACCATAGTCATAGGGGTAGGTTATTTGCTGCCGGTTGTGTTGTGTTTAACTATTATATACTTAAGTTGTGGACATAGGAGGGCAGTGTATTGTGATTCATAGGAAATGTGTTATGTAAAGTGTGGCCCATCTTTGTGTCAACTTTGACGTTGTGTTACAGCGTCTCTTGATCTTGGATCAGACTAATGTGGGCCAGTCCCGGAGCGGGTGCTATTCTAGAGTCACCGGAGTGCTGATGAGGGAGTCACTGTGTGAGTTTGCCCTTCCGCCTCATTACTGTAGTTGAAGTGCGTGTGGCGTCGAGTCCCGTGGAGTCGAAGCCTTCTTGGCCACACCAGACGCCCCAACAGCAGCAGGACGCGTTTTGTCAGTGCCAGCACGAGAGCCCTCACGGCCCGGCCCGCCTCCTCGGCTGCTCAGCAGCACCAGAAAACGGAGCCATGTCACCAGTCGGATGAGCACCAAGGCCCACTGCGGCAAGTGCAGTGAGGTCCACGGCAGCAGCAGCAGATGAAGATCCACCACCACCACCAGCCCCGGACAGCTCACGACTGGTTGTTTGGGCAGGGTTACCACTAAGGGTCAGGTCAGCAGTACCACTAGATGTCGCACCGCCGACTGGAGCTTCACCCCAGGGTCGATCCTACTTATCCTTGAAGAAGGCTATCTTACCTTCAGATCTTGATTGTTTGAAGGCTGGCATTTGACTTTTCTTCACCTCCTGTGAGGCAGGACAGATATCTTCATTGATGAACACGCCCGAGCGAGAGAGAGAGAGAGAGAGAGAGAGAGAGAGAGAGAGAGAGAGAGAGAGAGAGAGTGCAGGAGTGTGTGTAATTCACCACGGCCTGATCACGAGTTGGACGAGTTGGCAATCGCCAGCAAATACACTCCCGACATGAGCAAGTGCTCTTTATAGTCGATCTATGGGTACTGCCAGGACCTCACACACCACACACCCCATCCCCCTTGCTCAAGGTGGGACAGTAACCACTCCTAGTCAATGCAATGGAAAGAATCCACCCTGAGCGGGCTAGAACCGTCCCGTCAGGTTGTGAAACCTGGCAGCGCGGCGCTCTAACCAGTTGGGCCAGCGGAGCGGTGTATGTGTGTATGTGGTGTGTATGTGTGTGTGTGTGTAATGCGGGGAACATAGAAACAAATACTACTACTAAATGAGTTGTGAATTGTGAATATTACGGCAGCGTGCCATGAGGAAGACATACATACAGACAGACGTGAGTCTGTTGTTACAGGCATGCTGCCGTAATATTTACAATTCACAACTCACTCACAACTCATTTATTAGTATTATTTGTTTCTCTGTTCCCCGCATTACATGTGTGTGTGTGTGTGTGTGTGTGTACACACACACACACACACACACACACACACGGGGAGGGAGAGAGAGAGAGAGAGAGAGAGAGAGAGAGAGAGAGAGAGAGAGAGAGAGAGAGAGAGAGAGAGAGAAAAAAAAATTGGCGGAAGCGAGGGAGAGTAGTAAAAGGGCGGAGAGCGGAGGGACGGTGTGTCAATTGTCATGGAGTGACTAATAATAATAATAATAATAATAATAATAATAATAATAATAATAATAATAATAATAATGATAATAATAACAATAATACTGTGGGCCAATACAATAATAGCCTAGCCAATGGCTATCTAGCTATGTCTCTATAATTATCTATGGTGACATAGTTGGGGCCGAGGAGTGGGTATCGCAGGGAGGAGGGGGTGTTAACGACTTTTAAGCGTCATTTTTAACGTGGTTAATGTAACGTGTTACGTTTAAGTTTAAGGCGCGAACTGCTGTCTCACGTCAGGTCCGGTGTTCCGTTGCCTACGTTCTCCAGTTGTCTGAAGTGGTTGAGACAATACAATAGCCTTTTAGTTAAGTGATGTGTGGCCGAGCGGTAGCCGTTATAAGTTCACTTTAGTTCACTTTAGTTCTCTCTCTCAGGTTAATACAAATACCAAATGTATTTTAACTATATTAACAGTTGTACTACATAAGGTTTACAGTTTACGTGAGCGAGACGCACGAAATCAGAGACAGCCACACCGCTGCAGGGCGCGGGGCGGCAGAGCACCACTCGCCTGCCCGTCACCCGTCTTCTCTCCCTTCTCCGCGTTGTTCGCCCGTTTTATTTGCTTGTAGTTCGTCCGGAAGGGTGTGGGTTGCGGTTGATGACTGTTGATGAAAGTCATCATTTGCTGATCCTAGTGTCAGTTCATCACAGCTTCCCACGGCCAAAAGCACGACGTGTTGTTAGACATCCTGTTGTGCGACACCGACCGGGTGTCGCCACACGTACAGTCATACATACACATGTACATTATAATATACACAATACATCGCTCGGTTCTCTAAAAGTCGCGACCTCGCGACTCACCCGACCTTTAAAAGCAGTGTACCTACCCATGTTACAGTCGCACAATGTGTACTAGTTAAACGAGGTCCTGTTATTGCATTAAAAAAAAATATATACAAGTCAGAGCCCGCCTAACGATACAACATCGGGAAATGCCAATGATAATTAAAAATAATCATGGAAGTAACAAGAAATGGGCAAAGTACATACAGGGCGAGGTAAACTTGGCAAGAGTCGTGGGCATGGAAGCTCAGTACTATTCCGAGAAAACAAAATAATAGCTCGTAAAATTATTTACATGATACATCCTAGTAAAATTAAATTGACTAAACTGTCATTAGGATACATGGTAATGGAGCTATTTGGAATAGTAAAAAGAAAATGGAACAATCCTTGAAGAAGACCTGCTACACACTGAACCTTCGAGTCACACCTGGACACAAAACTGTCGCAGAGAAACACTCATCCGTTGCGTGACAATTAATTGCCAGTGTCGTTACCCTCGGCACGCCTTCGAGACGGGTGGGGTTTACAACAATAGATAAGGTTGTGTGAAAAGAGGTAATGTTATCCGTAGAGTCTCCTAATAGGTACAATGTGATAACAAGGACAAGTTTGGAGAACCTTAGGGACATCGGCAGTCAGCACCACTAACTCCTAATACTCCGTTTTACAGGTCTACAGTACAGTGTAACAAATCTCACTGAAATATACAATTCCAGCATAACTGATTAAAGTAATTCCAGCATTAATAAACATCAAATGAAAAAGACAAATTTCCACCTATCCCTCGATCGTAACGAACGTGGATGACTGACATCTTTGACGCCAAAAATAATTCCCGTAACGGGTAACAGTGGTATGTCAAGTAATGGTAAGTAAGACTTGTCTGCTTACTTCCAAAGCTTACAGATTACATGCTGGTTACGATAAAAGTTAGGGACAGCATCTGCTCAAGTTAAGTTAAGTCTGTCAGTGCAGAGAAAAAGTCTGTTTTAAGCAGAAGCACATGAGGTTCAAGGTTAAATTGTACATATCCCTATGTTAGTCTACACCCTCGGTTATTACGGCTCCAATTAAATTAAGAAGACTGACTGCCTTGCATCAACTCAGCAATAAAAGAAAATAGTGGGTTAGAGTGAAAAGCATTACTCAAGCACTCCCCTCTCGCATGAAAAAGATGCAGGCAAAAGCTTAGGAACCAAACATAAATTAGTAGATGCGAGGATGCAGGTTATAGTCGTGTGGTGGAAAGATACACAAAGCAGCGTCAGGCTGAACCTCAAGCCGGCGCTAGTCTTTGGAGACGATCACTATGCACCATTCTGTGCAAAAAAAAAAAATCGTAAAGCTCAAATTTCCAACCACCTATTTATCCGACTATTTCTGCCTAAACCACGGGTAAAAGAACACACCAAGGAATTTTTGATTACCGCTGGTGACACCCAAAAAGGTTTAGGTCCGAGGGTCGCGAAGGCCCCCCTCCCCGACGAACGTGTCGACGGGAAACGAAGCTTCAAAAAGGACCCAAAATTACTTTAAATGCCATAAAAGTTGGCTTTAAGCCAACAAAGGACAATCATGTACATAAGGAACTCTAGTAATAATCTAGCATTAGCTACAGAAATGGTTTCTCCATCTGTCTAGTTTCCCTGTTTAAAACGAGATCAAATCAGTAGATAGCCTATAGGCGTCCACTGGCCTATTAAAAAGGCCACTCATTTGCACAGTGTCCACAGCAAAATATACACCCTTTATGAGGCTGTGTTGCCTATCTTCCCCAAATGTTTAAAGAAAAAGTGACCGAAACGCATCATAATCCTTCCGTCCAGTGAACGCGCTCCTGTTTATGAGGGCCGGTGTTCCCGTTCCCGGGATTGACCTTCGAGCGGCTGAGAGATATTTTATCTCCCGGATTTGACACGAATGAAATGTCCATGACAATCTCACTTTGAAACAAGAAGTCCCTGGCGGAACAATCTGCCTCCCTTGCTACCCTGCGAAAGGCCTAACTGCTGTTGTTGTTAGCGGGTGATTAGGGGCAGAAGCTATTGTGGGATTAGTAAGGTAAGTAAATACCTCTTGGTTGCACATGCAGCGTAGGAGGAGCAAGCACCCTTTGAAGACTGCTACACTCCTTACATGAGAACAGTTACCGTTATCCTTGACGGCACTGTTCTTTCTCTCAACCCACCCCTCATAGTCCTCGTGTCAGGTTTCTCTGCCATTAAAAGAGTTACTAGTAAAATGAGGAGTAAAATGGTAAAAGAAAAAAAATATTGCTGCAAAAATAAGTAAAGTAATAATCATTCACCGCTAAGTATGTGCTCACTCCTCCCCGATGCTTTTAAAATGCATAATAAAAGAGGAAAAAGAATAATGAGTGAGGCTTAGCAAGACAAAACGTCTCCACTGTGCAATAAAATACACAAAAGAAAGGAGAAAAGAAAATTAATGATTATACATAAAATGCGTAACAATGTTACTCAAGAAAAATATTAAACAACCACACGCCAGAAAAATCAACAGCTGAAAAATCTAATAGATTATATACGGCCCCTCACGCCTAAACACGTGAACATAATAATAATAATTCACCTGAAATCATGTTACAAGTGGTGTAATTACTTAAACCGTATCAATGAGTGTCAGCTATAATGTGTTAAAAACCTCGAAGACAGCAACTCGATACCCCACTACTCAGCACGCTCGCGTCCTTCCCTCGCCGGTGACAAGGGCAGGGCTGCAGGGGAGGCAGGGTCTACCGTCCCCCGTCTGGTAGCGGGGAGGGCGTGGCGGCGGGCAGACAATATACGCCCACCAGTCACCCTCAAAGGTCCGAGTTGCCTGGCGAAGATAAGTGCGCACCTACGACGAGTTGTGTCGAAGGAAGAAACAAGTGCCTGGACACCTCCAAGGAAACTTGGTTGTGTGGAGGTGCAAGGCGGGGCGCGCGGGCTGTGTGGAGGTGCGGGGCGGGGCGGGGTGTGCTCTCGGGTGCGTCTGTGTGCTGACTCGACTCACTGGGGCAGGAAAAGCCGCGCGCTGATGTCAGCGTATGCTTGCTGTGTCCGATACCGTTCACTGCCCCCACACACTGTCACTGAAGCTACGTTTGAGAGAGAGCGATATAAATTCGGAGTAGTTCGTAACCACGCTGCACATCATTTAAACCAACCAGGGGCGGATACAGGGAGGGGGGCCCAGGGGGCCCGGGCCCCCAAAAAAATCCCCCCCCCCCCCCAGAAAATTTCGAGTGTATGCGGATAGTCGGTACAGAACTGACTCGCTTATAATGTGCTGCAACTATAATACGGAATATGTCGTCGGCTGTAGGCATATGCAGGCACGGATACGAGGCTGGGGGATCCAGATGGCCCGGGCCCCCCCAAAAAAATTATTAGGATAACTAAAATATTTGAAATACCCATGAATTGAGAAAACAAAATATATTTAAGAAACCCCTAAAAAGCTAGAGAGCTGGGGAGCGCAGTCGGCCGCCGCTAGATAGCTCTGGACGCTGTCCTCCAAACTTAAAAAAAAAATCTTCTACAGGTTCCTTGGGCTTTACTATGCGGAGGTGGACGGGATGCTCAGGCAAGATTTAAATTTTTTCGGTTATGTAATTTTTCACACTCCTGCAGGGCCAGGGCACAATGGGCACGTGCCCAGGGCCCCGCGCTCTTATGGGCCCCGCACTCATCTAACAATCTATATACTCGTACAGGGCCGTAGTACGCCGTACCCAGGGGGGGGGAAGGGCCGGGGGTGTCGGACGACCCCCCCCCCCCCAAACTGCTAAAATGTCCACTTTCTGAGAGAGTCAAAACGAAAACTGGTACCTTTCTGTTGCATTTTTGCAGAACTCAGGATTTTCTTTATTTATTTTCAGTATTTAAGTTACGGAATCGTATATTGAATATTATAGAGCAAGATTTAAAGGCCTAGGAAAAAATCTTTGTGACCTCATTCCTCACATGCAAGCAGAAAGTGAATTTTAGTGCAGGCCACTATCATCATTCGGCACTTCGAAGAGGAAATAAGGGAAGACTTCCTTGCCTTTGTGCACGCCCAAGACCTCACCGGTAAAGGTTTAGCCTGGCTCCTTTTGCGCACCGTTGAAGACCTCGGATTGGACATGGCCAAGTGCAGAGGACTTGGTTTCGATGGAGCAAGTGCCATGATGGGAAAATTCAAAGAGTGTGCCGCAGTACTCATTAAGAAGTACACCCTGGCCAAGCCAATCCACTGCTTTAACCACCGGCAGAATTAGTATTGACGAAGACGTGTGACGTCAAGGAAGTAAAGATCGCTCTTCAAACACTGACCGAGGTGTACAACTTCGTTCATTCTTAGAATATGCGCTCTCTCCGCTTCACAGAGGTTGTCAAGCTTACCTCGGCCAAGGGCGAAAAGCTTGTTCCCAGGTGCCCCACCAGGTGGATTGAGAGGCATGTCGCAGTGCTGGTTTTCGTTGAATTTCTGCCTGTCATCGCTGTTTTTCTCGAGGAAGAACTTGACGCCACCGCTGGGCTCCTTCTCATCGCCATACGTGTTCCCCGCCTTTTCGTTGGACTGATTGTTGTGGAGTGTATATTGGCGCATACTCTCGAGCCGAGCCGAACTCTTCAGAGAAAAGATGGCGACCTGGTGTCAGCCTATGCCACGATTCGTGGCATCGAGACCATTTTTACCAAGTTCAGAGCAGATGCGGAGAATCATTTCCACGACGTGTTCATGAAAGCGGAAGAGTTTTTGGTCGAAGTGGGGTCATCGCATGACACCATCCCACAGACAGACAGACAGACAGACAGACCCAGCGATCAAATGTTCCGTGCGAGAATGCTGAGGAGTACTACCGCCGGGCGGTGTACATTCCGTTCGTGGACCACGTCTTGGCCGAGTTGAAGAGTCGGTTCGGCTCAAGCAATTCTTCAAAGGCCCCGAAACGGATGTTGCGGCTGTGCTACAAGCGGCGAAGCTCTGCGAGCTCGACATCGAATGCCTGACACTCGTGAAGGCGGAAGCGGAGCGCTGGGCAATATATGTTCCGGTCTTCCAAACTATCAAAGAAGCCCAGGCACACGCCAGCACCAGCATGTTCCCCAATCTCGCCATTCTCTTGAAAACTCTGTTGATGTTTCCAGTCTCCAACGCGGAAGCCGAGAGGTCTTTCTCAGCATTGAAAAGGCTGAAAACCTATCTGAGGAGTACTGTCGGCCAAGAGTGATCAGCAAATTCGGCAAAAAAAACGCCGACTACTCTTTGCTTAGTGAGGCATTTGTTGAATACTTGGAAATTTGTAAATATATTTCTTTAGATCAGGCAATCTTTGCAAATGTGTTACCTCAATCCCATGTAAAAGAAGCCCTATAAGAATTCCTTTTTATCTTCAGCTGTGTCTAATTTAGCATATTAACTCTTTTTTGTAAAGGTTAGGTTTGTAATTTATATATGACCTGTATTATGATCACCCTTGCTGCTTACATATCGAAATAAACGTTTAGTTTTCTTCGAATGCTCGTATGGTGATGATTTCTACCTGTTCAGATATGCCTTTTCACTGGTCGGATGTACAATTTGAATTGTTTCTTGTTATTGCTTGCCAGCTTAAATATTGATTGCACTGTATATATATATATATATATATATATATATATCTATATATATATATATATATATATATATATATATATATATATATATATATATATATATATATATATATATATATATATATATATATATATATATATATATATATATATATGAAAAAATCATTTGTCACATATGCGTTGATTGCTCGGGAGCTGCGGATTTTAAGCAAAGTATCGCCATCGCTATCCATTGGTCTTCACTGTTTTGAGGCTGTCGCTAACTTATGAAATTTTACCATCGGGCCCCCCCAAAATTGATTTTCTGGATCCGCCCCTGGCCCCAACTGCACTGAACCAGCTTTGGGGTTGGCCCCAGCTTGCAAAAGGTTGAGAACCCCTGCTTAGATCTTGCTTGCTAGGAGGCACAAGAACTTTCGGGGTGCCCTGGGGAGGCTCCACATCCCTCCCTCTCCCCGCGCGACATCATGTGCACCCATTATTTACATAAGAGCAACTAATATAATCAACATAATTATGGGCATAAGTGAAAAACGTAGAATACGGACACAGCAAATACATGCTAATGAAATGTAACTAACCTTATTACGTATATCATTGAATGTCGTTGACAGTCGGTGTCTTGTAACCTTGGTAATCGTCGTCTCCATGCTTGTGTGCGTTTTAGTCGGCGATAAATAAATAAATTCATATCGTTATTTTCCATTTCTTTCAGCACCTGATTCGGTTATGAGGTACACGTTTATTTTTACACGATCTTATAAGTATTTGTTGCCTCATAAACACATATTACATTTTACGTGTACATACTATTTTATAAGCTTCTGCCAAAGATTCGAACGCACGCGTGGTAAGGAACTGCTGCGTCCGAAGACGAAATTTTTACAGGAAATAAATTTGACATTGCCTCTCCTCAAAAGTACAGTGCTCCGTGATTACCTTTGATTATGTAACAACAATGAAATACTGAATTGATGATGAAATATGGACCCTTTTGGGGGTAGGGAGTATAAGAAAAAAATATAAGATAGTGGCGTGTGAGATGCGCGGACGAGCGGTAGCTTGGCAGTGTAAGAGTTAATAACTCCTCAAACCTCTTTCTTATCAATTGCTGCAACATTCGCGGTGTTCGTTCCAATTTCCATTCCGTGGAGCACCATCTCTCCTCTAAACTTCACCTTTACCTCACCGAAACACAGGTCTCGGCGGCTAATGACAGCAATCTTTACTCTATTCCTTCCTACTATTTCTATCCTAAATTTCAATCTAAAGCTGGATGGTGCGCCCACGTGGCAACGACATCAGTCTTGCTCTCGTGCCCACGAACTTGACTCTTATGAATTTTCCACCATCTGTCTAAGACTTCATTGTCATTCTACGTATTACTAAATACATCTGTGCTGTTTGGGACACCAACTCTACTAACTATGTAAAATTCTTTGACTTCTTGAACTCTAAAGTGGAGCAGATCTTGACCCACTTTCCCTTCGCTGAAATCTCCATCCTATGAGATTTCGATGTTCATCACCACCTTTTCCTTTCATCATCTTTCACTAACAAGCCTGGTGAACAAGAATACACCTTTGCTCTCCTCATCGATCTAAAGGAGTTGGTCCAGCACCCTATATGTGTCCTCGACCATCTTGGAGACACGTGCAACACACTAGACCTCTTCCTTACTTCTAATCCTGCTGCTTACTCTGTCAAACTGTTCTCTCTGTTGCGCTACTCCGATCACAACGTTACTTCGGTATCCTGTCCTATCGCTCCTTTACAGCCTCTGGATCCAGCGACGAGGCGATGCTTCTGGCACTTTACCTCAGCTCGGTGGACGACCTGAGGTTGTACTTTTCCGATTGCCCGTGGAATATGTTACTGCTTCCAGGAGAGAGACCCCTCTGTGTGTGGCCAGCGCAACACAGAGGTGATTGTCTTTGGAATGGAGGCACATATTCCACGTACTTTATCTACTCCTCATGCTAAAAAGCCTTGGTTTCATCACGCTTATTCTCGTGTTATCAAAGATAGAGAAGCAGCTCACAAAAGGTACCTGAGCCTTTGCACCCCCGCATGATCTTTACTTTTCTGAACTTATTGGGGCCAAATCTGTTCTTCGACTTACGAAAAGCTCTTTCATTTACTTTCTAATTCTTCCAGAGACTTCTGGCACCTAGCCAACAATATTTCCTCCAGTTTCACTTCTGCGTCTTTCCCTCCTCTCCTTAACCCTGACGGCAACACCGCCGTCTCATCTATCTCTAACGCTGAACTTTTCTCTCAAACCTTCAGCAAAAACTCTCCTCTGGACGATTCTGGGCATATTCCTCCTCCGCATCACTCCTCTGACTCCTTTATGACTGTTATTAAGATTCTTATGAATGATGTTTTTTTATGCTTTCTCTGGCCTCAACTCTCAGAAGGCTTATGGCCTTGATGGATTGCCTCCTATTGTCCTTAAGAACTATGCTTTCGTGCTGACACCCTGCCTGGTCAAACTCTTTTGCTTCTGCCTATCAACATCTACCTTTCCTTTTTGCTGGAAGTACGCCTTCATACATCCTGTGCCCAAGAAGGGTGACCGTTCCAATCCCTCAAACTACCGCCCTATAGCCTTACTTTCCTGTCTATCTAAAGTTTTTGAATCAATCCTTGACCGGAAAAATTCTAAAGCACCTTTCCACTTCTGATCTTCTATCTGATCGCCAGTATGGGTTCCACAAGGGCAGTTCTACTGGCGATCTTCTTGCTCTCTTATCTGACTTTTGGTCATCCTCTTTTAACAGTTTCGGTGAAACTTTCTCAGTTGCGCTAGACATATCGAAAGCATTCGATAGAGTCTGGCAGAACTCTTTTCTTTCTAAACTGCCCTTTTTCAGATTTAATCCTTCTCTCTGTTCCTTTATCTCCAGTTTCCTTTCCGGCCGTTCTATCTCTGATGTGGTAGATGGTCACTGTTCTTCCCATAAACTTATTAACAGTGGTGTTACACAGGGCCCTGTCCTTTCACCCACTCCTCTTCCTGTTATTCATCAATGATTTTCTTTCCATAACAACTTTCCTATCCACTCATACGCTGACGACTCCACTCAGCATTATTCAACTTCTTTCAACAGATGAGATGTCACTGATATATGTCATGTATCGGATGTCCGCATCTGCATAATTTTTCACATCTGCATCCTCATCCGCATCCCCAGTTTTAGAAAATGAAACATCCGCTTCCGCATCCGCATCCGCATTTGTGATGAAGTAAATTTCCGCATCCGTATCCGCACCACACAAACAGGATGTGGCTGATATATTTTATACATTACAGAGTTACAGACGCAGTGCAGAGTACAGACTTCAGAGTACAGAGCTTGCGAAGCTGAAGAAAATGAATTAATGCATGTTTACTTAATTATCTACTAAAATTACACCTTGTATTCATTTTTTTTTTCAAATTTGCACAACCTAATGTGTCAAGAGTTTTGCTGAAGGGCAGGAGGAGGGAGATAATTTTACATAGTGACTATGTAGTATGTATGCATCATGTAAATTTATAAAAATATGATTGTATGTACTGTGTAATAGTACTGTATGTACTATAATTAATATTGCGTAGGTATAAATGGAAGCAGCCTGCCTGGCAAGGAGAGAGAGAGAGAGAGAGAGAGAGAGAGAGAGAGAGAGAGAGAGAGAGAGAGAGAGAGAGAGAGATTCTGTGTGTGGCTGACAGAGGTGGGCACCCGCTAATTTGTTGTTAGTCCGCAATTCACAATTCCGCTAATTTTGTCGTGTATTCCGCTAATCGCTAATTCGCAAATTTTCCGGCTTCGCCGGTCCTCTATCGTAAATCGGCTAATGCTAACGTTAATATTTTTTTTTTTTTTGTTCATTAATAAAGTCCGCAAAAGTCCGCCAACTATTTTTTTTAGTCCGCTAACCCTTTATTGGTAGTTAAAAACATAATTTTCAATAGAATTACCTTACAATTTACATATTTATTTATTTTATATATTTTTATATAATATTTATAACAAGTTTTCAAACAGCAAAATACAGAATCATCATTACAGTCATTATTCATTGTTGTTATCCTCCTCCTCCTCCTCCCTATGTCACAGCCACTTCCCCTTCAAGAGGTACATGTTTCCATTGACAAACAGCAGCTTCTCAAAGTTATCATGAGTCAGGGATGACCTCTTGGACCTGAGGACGTCAGAGCCCAAGCTGAACAATCTCTCCACAGCCACGGAGGAGGGGACAGGGGTGTTGTACTTGAAGTGAAATCCGGGACGCTTTAATAAAAAACATTTTCCGGGACAGTGCATGAAATCCGGGAAATTTCCGGGATAATTTTATTTCCGGGACGAACCATCAAAATCCGGGACTGTCCCGGAAAATCCGGGAGGTCTGGCCACCCTAATTTATAAATTTCTCCACACTTTCAAGAATATTCTTGACTTTCAAGGCAATTTCATTGTTGACGGTTTTTGAGAGTTTGCGTTAGCGGACAATAATTTTGGCATTCCGCTAACTGCAAATCCGCTAATTTTTCATTTTTTTCGCTAACGCAATACCGCATTATTTTTTTTAGTTCGATATTAGCGGACTTAAATTGCGAAATCCCTGCCATTGGTGGCTGAAAATGTGTATGTGACTGTGTGTTCGTGTGACGGTGTGTGTATGTACGTATTTGTGTTTGTAAATAATATATACATGCATCATGCATGTCTGTGTAATGTGTAGACCCTACTCCCTCTTAAAGTTCACAAGAAAGATTTCAGTGCTTCGTCATTAACTATATATTGTGTAATTATACAAATATAAGACTGAAAAATATGAGCTGGCAGCGCTGAGCACTTCTTATCGCACGAGTGTTGTGTCGTGGCGTGTGCCCGGTGGTGTAGCGGCCGTATGAGCAGAGTTAACGATAAAGCTGATTTTTCACAGCAGAAGAGTAATTACCAGTGTTCAGGATTTTGGTAATTCAACTGTACAGTATTTAGTGAATTACCAAAATCCTGAACACATCCGCATCAGCATCAGCATCCGTGTGGATGTCACAATTTCATATCCTCATCCGCATCAGCAATTTGGTAGAAACTGATATACGCATCCACTTCCGCATCTGCAAAATATGTACATATGACATCCGCACACACATCCGCATCCGCTGATCTCTGAAATCTGACAACCGATACAACTTTAATATATATATATATATATATATATATATATATATATATATATATATATATATATATATATATATATGGTGGCTGAGTGGTAGCGTGCTGGGCCCACATTCACCGCGTGATGGACGACGCGGGTTCGAATCCCCACGCTTCCAACTCGGATTTTTCAGTCACCGCCGAGTGGCTTAAAACTACCCACATGTTGTCCTGAAGCCCACTCATCAACCCGGACTCTAGAGGAAACCGTCCAAGTGAATCAAGAAGGAGTTCCGGGAGGCAGCATGAGCCAAGAGAAGATGGCGCCACTAAACACTTGCCTGTGCCATGACGGGCTGGAGCCGACTACCATCCAGGCCCCTCAAGAGAGCCTACCGGCGCTATAGGCGTACATGTAAAGAAATAATATCTCATCTATCGAAAGGCATTTTTCTAGACATAGAGTAAATTGGTTGCGAGTATACACCTGTTTAAAGCAGGCCGTGCTTTGTACCAAGCTTGTATACGTGCCATTGTCCAATGCCTGAAAAACAACGGCCTTCACATTAGGAAACTCTGCACATCCGCGGTCAACATCCTAATGGAACAGGAACCATCACAGTGTCCCCTGCGTGGGCTGGTTTAAATCTCCTCACAGAATTATACATCATTTTTTAGCTTATCTCTGTTGTTCTATGTTGGACTTCATTTGTTCAGTATGAATACTGCGATTCCGATTGCAAATGGAACAAAGCACAGGCTCATCAGCATCTTCATTCATCACAGAATACGGCTTCATTCATCACAGAACACACCTTGCACACACTTGAACCAAAGTCGCTTTTACCACAGGAGATGCAGTTAAGGGGGGGGTAACCAGCTGAGAACGTAAAATATGGTCAAAAATAATATTTTTTTTTTTTTTGCAAATTTAGGTACTATAAATATCTAAGAAAGAAAATGAATAGTGAGGAAGCGTCAAAAAATGTTATTCGATGGTTTAAATGGCCGCAGGGCGTGTCTATGTAAAGGGCGCCGAGGGACTTTAAACCCTAGTGTATGCAGAGTTTGGTTCATTTTCGCTTGTTTTATTCGTGTTGTATAAGCCTTTCTGCTAGCTACATATCATCGAGAGAGAGTACAAAGCTGCCAGACGTATGTTTATATGCTACTTGGCAACAATGGGTGTTTATAGGGGAGAGACTGAGAGGGAGCCAGCCAGTGACCTTGAGGAGGTAAAGGCCGTCGCTGTCATTCTACACGTTTCACCGCGCTTCTTGTGCCTTGCAATCGTGTTTGGATTATTTTTTTGTGTGTTCTTTTTCTGAAAAAAGAATAGCAATGCCTTTGAGAAAGCAGAGATATGTAAAACTTCAAAAATCAAGAGCTAATAAGGCAAGAGAAAGAAGAGTTGGTGTAGCGTCATCCTCGCCGCCACCAACACCACCACGAGAACAACCCACTCCGCCATCACCACCACAACCCTCTCCACCACAACCAGGGACCTCACAACATCCACCACCACCAACAACATCCAGGTCAAGTATAAAACTAAGCAATACACCAACTATTGATGAGAGAGAAATAGAAAACAGAAAATATATAGTTGTAGACAATTCCAACATGCTACAGTGGATTAGAAGTTTCGCTTATTGTCGGTGTGGGAAAAAAATGTGTGTCAATGAAGATAATGTTTGTGGGAGTATATATTACTTTGTTGCTAAGTGCACTGACTGTGGTACAAATTTTAGGATGTGCAGTTCAGAAGGTGGGGTAACAAAAGCCTCACCAAGTGAAGGTCAAATGCCAAGCCACTATGATATACATAATAAATTAGTAAAGGCTACATTACAGTCATCATCTGGATACAATCAAATTACAGAATTACAAGCCTGTTTGAATTTAGATATATTTTCGAAGAAAACCTACCACAAAATTGCTATTGAGATAGAGGAGGACACAATTAAAAGATTAGAAGAAGTGATGGAGAAGACACGTGCTGCATTACACCAGAAATTAGAAGAGAATGGAGATAAGAATGAAGTAAAGAAAATACGAGTGTCATGTGATGGATCTTGGTCTAAGAGAGGGTTCACTTCCATGTATGGATTTGTATCTGTAATAGAAATGGAGACTGGCTGGGTGGTAGATTTTGTCCTTTTGAGTAAGTGGTGCAAGATATGTGAAAGAGGAGAGGAAAAGAGGGATCATGAGTGTACTAAGAACTATGATGGCAGCTCACCAGCTATGGAGATGGAGGGGTGGAGGAAGCTGTGGGAGCGATCTGTGACAAAGTGCAAATTCATGTATGAAGAAGTAATTTCAGATGGTGACTCCAAAGGAATAAAAGCCGTGCAGAATTTAAACATGTACACAGTAAAGAAGTTTGAGTGCATAAATCACGTTTCAAAGAGGATTGGCACGGCTCTCCTAAATGCAAAAAAAGTTAGTAAGCTGGGAGGAAAAAAAGAAGGGTCACTAACAGTACCCAAAGTAAAGAGGCTGGCACACTATTTCGGGAAGTCAATAAGGGAAGAGACAACTGTAGAAGATATGAAAAGAAGCATATATGCCACGCTCAAGCATTGCATGAGCACTGACATACAACCTCAGCATAATCAGTGTCCAGATGGAACAAGATCCTGGTGCTTCTATAAAAGAGCCATAGCTCTAAATAAAAGAATACCATCACACAAAAAGAAAATGACAACATATCTAAGACCAGATGTGGTAAAGGCAATCCTACCTGCATATCAAAGAGTTGCTACTTCAGAACTGTTGGAGACGTGTAAAAATGAAACACAAAATGCAAATGAGAGCCTGCATAATGTAATTTGGAGTAATCTCCCCAAAACAAAGTTCTTTTCTTTGAGAAGAATGATGTACTCTATCTACAGAAGTGTAGTAAAATTTAATCATGGAGCCAGTACACTTGCGAAGGCAACAGGAGACACCTGCTTAGCACCAAGTGACTTCAGAGATAAGAAGAGAGTACAAAGTGCTATCAAGAGAATCAGGCAGAAGGAGGAGATAAGAGAGAGGAAAATAAGGAAAATACAAGAGGAAGAAGAGAAGATAGAAGCTGAGGGTGACACCTACGGTGCAGGTATAGCACCTGTTTAGTCAGGTGTGGCACCTGTTTGGTGAGCAGTGTGCTCATTGCTCATTGCTGTCTAAGCAAAACCCCTCTGCTATGATATGGCACAGTTATGACACCCCAGCAGTGAGGGAAAAGCACAAGAAGAAAACAACAAAACAGGATACAAAGTAAGTTATGGAAGAATTTTGTTATTGTATAAGCTGTATATAAGGTCGATTCTAGTTTTTTCGTTGTAGTTTTATTCAGTACAGTTGAGGCATGTATGTGTGTGAAAATAATTAAAATCGTCCAGCAATTATCAGAGATATGGGATAAAGATGACTTTAAACGCAATTATCTCGAAAAGTTAAATTTACGACATTAAAAATTAATAACAATTAGAAAAACAATTGCAGCTATTTCAAAATTCTCATGGATAATCATTTAGTGAGTGTCTACATCTGCACAGTTTGTTTTTTTAGAAACAATGGAAATTATAGCCACGGGAGAATTTAATTAATGTAAATATGATGAAAAATTGTGGTCAAAATTTGTACCAAATTACGACGGCAATTTCTTAACATGTGTGGATAATATTAATAAAAACGAAATGTGGGTGTGTTTATATGGTATCTAAGTAATACCAGGTACAGTCTGAGATCGATCGGAGAATTATTAAAATTTCCATTAATTTATGATGTCATTTATGACGTCATATTCGGTATGACGTCATAAATAATAACTAGCGCGTTCTAACTTTAACATAATATCTGTACCTATATTCTATACAAAACATAAAAATTTCAAGGAAAAATATTAAAAACTTTTTTTTTTATGAATATTTTTTACGTAGCCGGTTACCCCCCCCTTAATGACAGCGGATGGTTCTTCTTGCTCTTCAGCACCTGTCCCTTCCTCCTCTGTATCTGTGTCCTCATTGACAACACCTGGTGCTTCTGCAAGCTGCTCCTCCGTCTGCATACCGTCCATGACTTCCTCTGGTACAGAAGATGCGTCAACACCAAGACGAGCCTTCTATCCATACATGGCCTCGTATGGTGTTCTTCCAATTACAATGTGAAAGCGGGTATTTTTCTTCCACTGGACAGAGTGCAGTCCCTGTGATCACTGTGTAGTGTTGTCCTTCATCCAACATGCGAGAATTGCTTCAACATCCCTATTGGCTCGTTCCACCGAGCCCTACGATTGTGAATGTCGTGGTTTGCCATGAACCATCTTGCACTCTGGCCACATCACCAGAACTTCCTTGATGAGCTGAAAATTAAAACGGTGAACATCAAACCTTTTATCGTTTACTCGCCTTTTTTCCAACTGGCTACTTGCTGTTTGGACATTTTGTAAACTGCCCAACGATAATACTGGTGATTTTGTAATAAGTACAAAACCTTGATCCTTTTGCAAAATGCCCAGATATTTAGGTCATTCTGCAAAGTGACCACGGATTTGTTCTTTTTGCATACTGGCTGGGCATTTTGCAAAATGACCGTAATATATATATATATATATATATATATATATATATATATATATATATATATATATATATATATATATATATATATATATATTGGTTTTTTTGTTTGTTTGTTTTACGTCGCGGCCTATTGCGCCGTTAGGCTTTTTCACTTGTAGAGCCCTGATGGTTGGCCCAACCCGTTTTGGCGCAGGCGAGTATTTATTGTGGCGCCATCTTGTTTTGGCTCATACTGCCCCCCGGAGCTCATCTTTGAGCATCTCCTTGGAAAGGTAATCTAGAGTCCGGGATTATAGGTGGTCTTCAGGGCAGCATGTGGGTAGTCTTAGGCCACTCGGCGGTGACTAAAAAATCCCAGCTGTGTGGCGGGCAGGATTCGAACCCGCGTCCCTCCTAGATCTCCCGGACGCAGCGCCGGCACGCTAATAATATATATATATATATATATATATATATATATATATATATATATATATATATATATATATATATATATATATATATATATATATTATACAGCAGAGGAGTCAGTTCAAGGGCATAAAAAAGTAACAAATGTTAAAAAAAAAGCCCGCTACTCACTGCTCCCAAAAAGATTTAGAGGAGTGGCCGAAAGATAGGTCAATTTCGGGAGGAGAGGTGTCCTGATATCTTTCTCTTGAAAGAGTTCAAGTCGTAGGCAGGAGGAAATACAGATGAAGGAAGATTATTCCAAAGTTTACCAGCGTGAGGGATGAAAGAGTGAAGATGCTGGTTAACTCTTGCGTAAGGGATTTGGACAGTAAAGGGACGAGCTTGAGTAGAAAGTCGTGTGTGGTGAGACCGCGGGAGGGGGAGGGGCATGCAGTTACCAAGTTCAGAAGAGCAGTCAGCATGAAAATATATACATCCCAGCGACCCAAACACCTTTTACCACATAAATCTCCCCGAATCGGTTCCATTTTCTTTCTACTTACGACCCACTACACTACCACAAGTTAAGTCTGTCATTCGTAATATAAAAGTCTCTTCCCCGGGACATGATGACATTAGTATTAAAATAATTAAGGAATGTTGTGACCCAATTTATCCCTTTTTAGTTTATATAATTAATACATCATTTGAAGAGGGCTCTTTTCCAAGTCACCTGCAGATAGCACGTGTTGTTCCAATCTTTAAGAAGGGAGACTCTTCATAACCACTTAATTACAGACCTATTTCCATCTTACCCAGCTTTAGCAAAATTTTTGAAAAAATTATGTCAGTAAGACTAATGGATTACCTGTCCAAACACTCACTCCTCACCTCCGTTCAGTATGGCTTCCGTCCTAAGTATTCTACTGAATTAGCACTTCATCATCCATGTCAAAATATTTACAATGCTTTGGATGCAAAAATGTTCCAGATAACTGTGTTCTGTGATCTCACAAAAGCTTTTAACACCATTTCTCATAACATTCTTCTAGATAAATTGTTTGTTTATGGAATTCGTGGCAATGCGCATAATTGGTTTAAAAGTTACTTAGCACACAGGAAACAATGTACATCGTTTAACAATGTGTCATAGCCATATACATATAGTGCATGTGGTGTGCCTCAGGGATCAATTCTTGGCCCGATTCTTTTCTTAATTTATATCAATGACATAATTCATAGCAGCAATAAATTAAAATTCCTATTATTTGCCGACGATACCACAATTTTCATTCAAGGACATGATCTTGAAGATATAACAGACACATTAAATACTGAGCTTATCAATGTATCAAATCGGATCATGATTAATAAATTAACACTAAATATTAACAAAACTAAGTTCATGATTTCAAGTCCACTCACGACTCAGCCAGTTCACACATCAATAAAAATTAATAATCATGCATTAAATGTAGTTACTGATTTTAAATTTTTAGGTATAACTATCAATAATAAATTAAAATGGAAACAACACATTGACATGGTAAAATCAAAGGTAGCCCTGCTAACGGGCGTAGTATACAGATTAGGAGATTGTTTGAACCAAAACTCTTCATGGCAAATTTATTTTTCTCTAATATATCCGCATCTTCTATACTGTTGTGCCATAGAAGGCGTCTCTCAGTCGCCGTACCAGCGGGAGGGCAGGGAGGAGGAGGGGTGGGGGTGGGTGGGTGGGTGAGCGCTGGGAGGAGCACCAGGGGGCACAGAAGGTGCCTGGAGAGGGGGCACAAAGGGTGCCTGGAGGAGGCGCTGAAGGTGCCTGGAGGAGGCGCAGAAGGCGCCTGGGGACGGGGCACAGAGGGTGCCTGGAGGGGGCACAGAGGGTGCCTGGAGGAGGCGCTGAAGGTGCCTGGAGGAGGCGCAGAAGGCGCCTGGGGACGGGGCACAGAGGGTGCCTGGAGGGGGCACAGAGGGTGCCTGGAGGGGGCACAAAGGGTGCCTGGAGGAGGCGCAGAAGGCGCCTGGAGGAGGGCACAGAGAGTGCCTGGGGGAGGGCGGGGGAGAACCATGAAGGTGGCAACTACGCCCACGGCGTACCTGACCTGAGGCTCAACCTCACGAACCCCAAGCGGGGATGGGGTTTATTGCCCCAGGAAAGGGTAGACGAATGGATCATTTCAGACCCAGGTCCACCGCTCTGGGAGAGAGTGCCCTTATAAACGGCACCGGTTAAAAGCCACCTTGAACCATAGCAACACTGCAGGGTCACCAATTGTTGGCGGTAGTGAGTGTTCTGAGTGCTAATTGGTTCACGGATAGAGAAAAGTCATATCCGTCAGGGTTATTTATCTGAACAAACATACAAAGGTCACTGAGACAAACACAACACACAAGAGACGTTGTTAAGTGTAAGTGCGTGAGTGTGAATGTAGTGTATTTTTAGAAACATTAAGGTGTTGGTGTATAGTGAAACAATATGAAGAAGGAGTGTATAGCAGGACGTGGACAGACAGTAGATTAACGAGTAACAAAAAAAGTTAACATTAAAGACGCAACACGGACAACAAGGAGCGCGACGAGAGACAAGAACATCAAAACATTCACTAATTCAGTCTATGCTGCCACACCATTTTCCTTGTCTTACCGGAGGAGAGTACGCGACCGTTTCAGCGGTGGCTTGCTACAGAATAACTTGCCTCAGTCCCTTCTAAATAATGATAACCTAGTCTCATTTAAAAGAAATTTATTTTCATTGTTACAAGGTAATTATACTTAATATTTTTCAGTGAAATTTATACCTTAACTAGCTTACATTAAGGCATGTTAAAGAGTGCTTGCTATGCTTTCCCCCTATCCTTCTCCTTCTACTTCCCCGTTGCCCTCCCTCCTCTTTTTTTTTTTTTTCTACAACAAAGGAGACAGCTCAAGGGCACAAAAAAAGGAAACAATAATAAGAAAAAAGCCCGCTGATTGCTGCTCCTAAAAAAAGAATCAAAAGAGGTGACCGAAAGAGAGGTCAATTTCGGGAGGAGAGGTGTCCTGATACCCTCCTCTTGAAAGAGTTCAAGTCGTAGGCAGGAAGAAATAGAGATGAAGGAAGATTGTTCCAGAGCTTACCAGCGTGAGGGATGAAAGAGAGAAAATGCTGGTTAACTCTTGCATAAGGGGTTTGGACATTATAGGGATCAGGGTTGGAGTAATTACAATTCAAAATCTTAATTACAATTACAATTACATTATTAAAACTTTAAATTGCAATTATAATTACAATTACTCATGTGAAGTTCAATTACAATTACAATTACTACAAGAGACAGTCAATTATAATTACACAGCGTCCAACAGTAAGCTTTGGTTGAAAAGAAAAACACTAGCATCGTGCTGTTGTCATTTATTGAAGAGAGAGAGAGAGAGAGAGAGAGAGAGAGAGAGAGAGAGAGAGAGAGAGAGAGGTGGATGTAGGCTAAACGGGTAGGCAGAGGGGGAGGGAGAAGGGGTGGTACAGTAGGTGGTGGGGAGTGGTGCTATACATACAGACAGATAAACAGGAAGGGCGGGAAGGGAAATGGAGAGAGGGAATAGGGTGAGGGCAAAGGATGAAGAGAGGGTGTGGGTCGAAAGAAGGAAGAAAGGAGAAGAGAGGGAAAGACATAATGACACACACAGAGACAGACAGACAGACAGACAGAGAACATCGAAGAAATGAGGGGGTAGGTAGGAGACAATGACAGACAGACAGACAGACAAAGAGAGGGGCAGATAGACAAAGAAAGATAGTAGTATGGTAGTATCATAAATACTACTCACCACTATCAATAAAATATGCCTTCTACTATCACAGTCATAATACTTGTCACCATTATTATTAATATTACTATCACCAGCATCACCAGATCAGCAATTCAGCATCATCATTTTTTTTCATAATTATTTCCCTGTTACTGCTATATGATCGTCATCATTATTTTTTTTAACATTACCATCTTGCTATTACTTTCACCATCATTACTACCACTTTACTGTACTACTAGACTACTACTTTCCTATCAGCACAAGCCTACACCTACAGCGACTAACTTTCCAACAAATTAGCCAATTACTATGACACTGGTCACCATCACCACTAATCACTATTACATCATTTCATCATGACATCATCCAATGAACTATCATCACCATCTCAGCTACTACAGTCATCATCATTCATCAGGGAACAGATTATTATACAATGTCTTTCTTACCTTTACAATAAGTCGAAAGTCAAGAGGAGGACTTTGCCGTATGACGGTCTAGGAAGCAATGAAAGATGTCCCAGTCCACCAAACAGGGAAAAGTGGACGCGTCTGATTCTCGTATAATACGTAGTTTGTCCAGTAAGGGTTGCCATACTTCAGCATATACAGTATTTACATATTTGCCACCATAGCAGTAAAAACAAGGATTATCAGAATTTTAGTATGACTTACTTTTTTCGCAATTACAATTAAATTACAATTAATTTATAATGTTATTAATTATAATTACAATTACTTCATTAAGTTCTACATCCAATTACAATTACAATTACAATTACATACTTTAATGTAATTAATTACATTTCAATTAAATTACAATTACAATTACTCCAACCCTGAATTAGGGATGAGCATGAGTAGAAAGTCGTGTGCAGCGCGGCCGCGGGAAGGGGGGAGGCATGCAGTTAGCAAGTTCAGAAGAGCAGTCAGCGTGAAAAGAGCGATAGAAGATAGAAAGAGAGGCAACATCGCGACGGAATTTAAGAGGTAGAAGACTATCAGTAGGAGGAGGAGAACTGATGAGACTCCACTCTGTCCAGAAGAGCTGTGTGAGTGGAGCCCCCCCACACGTGAGATGCATACTCCATACGAGGGCGGACAAGGCCCCTGTAAATGGATAGCAACTATGCGGGGGAGAAGAACTGGCGGAGACGATGCAGAACGCTCAACCTCGAGGAAGCTGATTTAGCGAGATATGAGATATGAAGTTTCCAGTTGAGATTTTGAGTTAAGGATAGACCGAGGATATCTAGTGTTGAAGGTGACAGCCGAGTGTTGTTGAAGAATAGGGGATAGGTGTTTGGAAGATTGTGTCGAGTTGATAGGTGGAGAAATTGAGTTTTTGAGGCATTGAAGGACACAGGGTTCCTTCTACCCCAATCGGAAATGATAACAAGGTCTGAGGTTAAGCGTTCTGCAGCCTCCAGTCTAGAGTCGTGTACTTCCTGTTGGGATGGTCTTCTATTGAAAGAGGTTGAATAATGCAGAGTGGAGTTGTCGGCGTATGAGTGGACAGGACAATTTGTTATGGAAAGATCATTGATGAAAAACAGGAAGAGAGTGGGTGATAGGACAGAGCCCTGTAGAACACCACTGTTGATAGGTTTAGGGGAAGAACAGTGACCGTCTACCACCGCAGAGATAGAACGGCCGGAAAGGAAACTGGAGATAAAGGAACAAAGAGAGGGATATAATCCGAAAGAGGGCAGTTTAGAAAGCAAAGACTTGTGCCAGACTCTATCGAAGGCTTTCGATATGTCTAGCGCAACTGAGAAAGTTTCATCGAAACGGCTAAGAGAGGATGACCAAGAGTCAGTTAATAGAACAAGATCCCCAGTAGAACGCCCCTTGCGGAACCCATACTGGCGATCAGATAGAAAGTTAGAAGTGGAAAGGTGCTTTTGAATCTTCCGGTTAAGGATTGATTCAAAAGCTTTAGATAGATTTACATAGAAAATCAGACCACACAGACCCCGTGGTCCAGACTAGGTGGTCTGTCCTTAAACCTTAGTGATTTTACATTAATCAGAACGCTCCAAAACGTTGCATTTCAACTCTAGTTGATATTAAGTTGAAGAAAGTGACGGTCGAGCTTGTTTTTGAAGGAGTCAATCGTGTTACACTGGACCACTGACGGTGGGAGCTTATTCCATTATCGCACTACAACGTTGGTGAAGAAAAATTTGGTGCAGTCTGAATTTACTTGTCTACATTTGAGTTTTACGCCATTGTTCCTCGTACGCAAAGTGTCATCGATCATAAACAATGTTGATCTGTCTACATTCGTGAAACCATTGAGTATTTTAAAACATTCGATCAGTTTTCCTCGGAGGCGACGTTTCTCAAGAGAGAACATGTTAAGGGTGGCAAGTAAAGCTATCGGGGGGTAGTTTGAGGGATTGGAACGGTCACCCTTTTTAGGCTTAGGCTGTACAAAGACATACTTCCAGCAGGAAAGAAAAGTAGATATTGATAGGCAGAGACGAAAGAGTTTGACCAGGCAGGGTGTCAGAACGGAAGCACAGTTTTTAAGGACAATAGGAGGCACTCCATCAGGTCCATAAGCCTTCTGAGAGTTGAGGCCCAGAATCGTCCAGGGTGGAGTTCTTACAGAAAATTTGAGCGAAGAGTTCAGCCTTAGAGATAGATGAGACGGCAGTGCTCCCGTCAAGGTTAAGGAGAGGAGGGAAAGAGGAAGAAATGAAATTGGTGGACATATTTTTGGCTAGGTGCCAGAAGTCACGGGAAGAATTAGAAAAAGCGAGGTTTTGACATTTTCTGTTGATGAAAGAGGTTTTGGTAAGTCGGAGAATAGATTTGGCACGATTCCAGGCTGAAATGTAAAGTTCATGATTAGTAGGAGTGCGAAGGCTCTGGAACATTTCGTGAGCTGCCTCTCTATCTTCAATAGCACGAGAACAAGGCTTTTTAGCATGATGAGTAGAGAAAGAACGTGGAATGTATGCCTCCATCCCAGAGACAGTCACCTCTGTGATGCGCTGGGCACACACAGAGGGGTCTCTCTCCTGGAAGCAGTAATCATTCCACGGGAAATCGGAAAAGTACATCCTCAGGTCGTCCCAACGAGCTTCGGCAAAATGCCAGAAGCATCGCCTCTTCGGTGGGTCCAGAAGATGAACAGGAGCGATAGGACAGGATACATAAATAAGGTTGTGATTGGAGGAGCCCAACGGAGAGAACAGTTTGACAGTAAGCAGAAGGATTAGAGGTAAGGAAGAGGTCTAGAATGTTGGGCCTGTCTCCAAGACGGTCGGGAATACGTGTACGGTGCTGAACCAACTCCTCTAGATCGTTGAGGAAAGCAATGCTGTAGGCTTGTTCACCAGGCTGGTCAATGAAAGAGGATGAAAGCCAAACCTGGTGGTGAACATTGAAATCTCCCAAGATGGAGATTTCAGCGAAGGGAGAGTGAGTCAAGATGTGCTCCACTTTAGAGTTTAAATAGTCATAGAATTTTATAAAGTTAGTAGACTTAGGTGAGAGATAAACAGCATAGATGTAATAGAATAGTAATAGAATGATAATGAAGTCTTAGCCAGATGGTGGAAAATTCAGAAGAGTCAAGGTCGTGGGCACGAGAGCAAGTGATGTCGTAGCGCACGTAGGCGCAACATCCAGCTTTGGAATGAAATTTAGGATGGAGATAGTCGGAGGGAACAGAGTAGAGATTGCTGTCAGTAGCCTCAGAAACCTGTGTTTCGGTGAGGAAGAGAAGGTGAGGTTTAGAGGAGGAACTACTACTACTACTACTGCTACTACTACTATTACTACTACTACTACTACTACTACTACTACTACTACTACTACTACTACTACTACTACTACTACTACTACTACTACTACTACTATTACTACTACTACTACTACTGCTACTGCTACTGCTATTACTACTGTTACTTTTATTAGAATATGTGATACTAATGTTCAGGATCAGTATCACTATTATTATTTTATTATCATCACTATTATTTTTATTTATTATTATTATTATTATTATTATTATTATTATTATTATTATTATTATTATTATTATTATTAATTTTATTATCATTATTATTATTATTATTATTATTATTATCATTATTATTAATTTTATTATTATTAATATTATTATTATTATTATTATTATTATTATTATTATTATTATTATTATTATTATTATTATTATTAATTTTATCATTATTATTCTTATTCTTCTTATTATTATTAGTATTATTATGCGTTACTACTGTCACTATTATCGTGTCTGTCATTATTATCATGTCTGTCATTATTACTATTACTGTCATTATTATTATTATTATTATTATTATTATTATTATTATTATTATTATTATTATTATTATTATTATTATTGTTATTATTATTATTAATTTTATTATCATTATTATTATTATTTTTATCATTATTATTAATTTTATTATTATTATTATTATTATTATTATTATTATTATTATTATTATTATTATTATTAATTTTATCATTATTATTATTATTATTAGTAGTAGTAGTAGTAGTATTATGCGTTACTAATGTCACCATTATCGTGTCTGTCATTATTATCATGTCTGTCATTATTACTATTACTGTCATTATTATTATTATTATTATTATTATTATTATTATTATTATTATTATTATTATTATTATTATTATTGTTATTATTATTTTTATTTTTATTGTCATTATCATTATTTTTCTCATTATAATAAATATTAGTAATATTGTTATGAAAATATCTTTACTGTTAGTAGTATTTTTGTTGCTATTGTTATTATTATTATTACTATTATCACTTTGTTCAATAAATCAGGAACAAAAGCCTATTTTAATTAATTTTGTATTGGGGTGCACATGTATATAGTATGCATTCTGAGTTAGCCATATTTAATTTTTTTGCAATCTTTAATATATTTTAAAGAGGCCTTGTCGCACCTGTTATGCTCACTTATATATATATATATATATATATATATATATATATATATATATATATATATATATATATATATATATATATATATATATATACATATATATATATATATATATATATTTATATATATATATATATATATATATGTATATATATATATATATATATATATATATATATATATATATATATATATATATATATATATATATATATATATATATATATATATATATATATATATATATATATATATATATATATATATATATATATATATATATATATATATATATATATATATATATATATATATATATATATATATATATATATATATATATATATATATATATGGCTCTTACAGACAATGCGTAAAATAATTTATGTAACTACCTTGAGGCCAATCAATCAATCAATCAATCTCTCTCTCTCTCTCTCTCTCTCTCTCTCTCTCTCTCTCTCTCTCTCTCTCTCTCTCTCTCTCTCTCTCTCTCTCTCTCTCACACACACACACACACACACACACACACACACACACACACACACCACTCCGTGGCGCAACTGTTTAGAGCGCTGCGCTGCCAGGCTTCACAGCCTGACAGGGCGGCGGTTCGAGCCCGCTCAGGCCGGATTCTTTCCGTTGACTAGGAGTAGTTACTGTCTCCCCTTGAGCAAGGGAAATGGGGTGTGTGGTGTGCGAGGTCCTGGCAGTACCCATAGATCGACTATAGAAGATTACTTGCTCATGTCGGGAGGGTACCTGCTGGCGATTACGAGTCCAACTCGTGATCAGACCGTGGTGAATAACAGAGAGAGAGAGAGAGAGAGAGAGAGAGAGAGAGAGAGAGAGAGAGAGAGAGAGAGAGAGAGAGAATCTTGATCTTGCAGTTGGCTTATTTTCATAGACCAGGCCCTTGAATCGGCTACTCATTATTGTTATTATATGTATCAATGAAGGTGACCCGCCGGAAAGCACGAATGCTATAAGCCAAAAGGCCCAGCAGGCGACAAATAAATAAATAAATAAATAATAACAGACAAGGAGTAAAGAAACAGCTAAGTGTGTCTTGCACACACTAAATATATATAAATAAATAAGTAAATAAATAAATAAATATACTAATAAAAAATACTGCCCGTATCATCAGTCCACTTGTTTCCTCACACAGTCCCAGCAGCAGCACCATCCATTCCTTCCCTGTTCTTTCAGTCGCTTCACCTGTTCCACATCCTAACGCTATCCTATTTTCCAGGAGCTTTATGGTGTGAAGATGTCTTCATGGTTATCTGACTCAGACGTCGACGAACCAAGCCAGGCAACAAATGGTGAAGTCAGTGACATTGATACTTCGTCTGACGTGCAACTGAGTGACGACGACACCCTTGACTACGCCTCGGCAGATGAGGACTCGGGTGATGATGACGAGTGGAGACGCCTGACAGGTGATGACAGAGGGGCGGTGCCTATTCACTTTACTGCAACACCAGGCCCCAAAAACATTCCGGAAAATACCAACAAACCAATTGACTACTTCAGTTAATTCTTCAATGATGCATTTATAGACAAAATTGTCGTACAAACAAATATATACAGCGATCAATACTTTGAAGAAAAACAAGAGTTCCTGGCTAGGCACCCAAAGTCGCGTTCTCACCAGTGGATCCGAGAGGGTCACACCACGAGGGATGAAATGCGAGCTTTTCTGGGTGTTGCTCTGAATATGGGAATTGTACAAAAACCCACTATTGAAAGTTCTGGGATACACTGCACCCAAGTATTGACACTCCCTGGTTTCGAAAGCATTTCAAGATAAACAGATTCCAACTCATGTTGAAATTTTTGCATTTCAATGATAAGTCCAATTACAATGAGCAAAATCCAGATCATGTTCTTTATAAAATTCAACCTCTCATTGATCATTTTCAAGCAAAATTTCTTCAGTATTTTCATCCTGATAAAAATATATCTCTTGATGAAAGTCTCATTGCTTTCAAAGGGCTGACCCCCCACATCCGTCAGTTCATGAGAAACAAGCATCATGCCAAGTTTGGTATAAAGATGTGGTGTGTGTGTGATGTCAACACAGGATACACATGTACATTTGTACTATACCGTGAAAAGACTTGAGAGCCACCACGTGGGACCATCACCATAACACACAACACCGCAATCCGGCTCCTCAGTCAAGCAAAACTTATATATTTAGCTGGCTTTGATAACTTTTTCTCTTCTCCAGCATTGTTCCAGGACCTCTATCAGCGTAAAACAACAGCAACAGGCACAGTGAGGAACAATCGGCACGGCCTGCCAAATGAACTGCAAAATACTAGAATTGCCAATAATGAAGTGGCTGAGTGGCGTTCAGGTAATCTTTTGTGTGTGAAGTTCAGAGATGGAAGTAAGGATCCCGTGCACCTCATATCAACTACCTGCAGTGCTGGGTTCACTCAAGTTACCAACAGAAGAAGAGAAAGAGTCATTAGGCCAAACATAGTAAATGAGTACAATAAGATTATGGGAGGAGTTGATTTGAAAGATACAAAGCTCTATGCCTACCTCTCTGAACGCCGGACACTAAAGTGGAGAACAAAAGTGGCATTTTACTTTTTTGGAACAGCTATGGTAAATGCATATATAATCTACAAAATGCACACTAACGAGACTGTCATGCCCAGGATAAGATTTATGTTACCCATCATTGAGGAGTTGGTTTCCAAGTATGACCCACAGAGAGGGCGAGTACGGCATAGGAGGAGAGAGAGAAGAAATGGAGGAGCTCCCAAGGCAGCCACTTGCCGTCCTGACACCTAATAACATTGAACCACAGGCTGAACATAGAATGGAAAAGCTTCCTAAGAAAAAAACTTAGAAATTCCGTTGCAGGCCATGACCGTCGTGTGCGATCCAACTATTTATGTAAAAAGTGTAATGTTGGCTTGTGTGTGACTTGCCATTTTGAGTTTCACAAAAGACAAAATCGCTAAACTTTTCTGTCACAACTCTCAACAATATCTTCATTCTTTATTCCCTTCCATTGATAACCTTTAGAATAATCTACCTTCCTCTGTTATTCCACTGTCATATATATATATATATATATATATATATATATATATATATATATATATATATATATATATATATAATATATATATATATATATATATATATATATATATATATATATATATATATATATATATATATATATATATATATATATATATATATATATATGTTTCATTGAATGTGATGGCTATGATTGATTATTTTCTGAAGAATATTCTGTTTTAGTTATATAAGAATCTTATTCTCTTTTGTAAGAGTATTGATGACTTCACCGAAGTTGGTCATCGTTTGGCTGTTGGCTATATCGCGATTTCGGGTCCTGGACCCCTCTTCAGTAGCACATGATGTTTCTTCATTAACGGTGAGAGTTAGAATGAAGTGGACTGGGGGAAGATTGCTTCCTCTTGCACGAGGGAGCACGGGCCTTTGCCAAAGGCAGCCCGTAGCAGGGAGCCGACAGACCAACTCTATCGGCGATCGAAATCTAGCCGACCAAGTCGGTCTGTCAACAAGGACTGGCGTCTCTCTCGTGTGGATTTTTTTTTTTTGGGGGGGGGGGGGCGCACCGCTATTTTAAGCCCTGCCAGGGCACCCGATTCTGGGTGCGGGATGCCCAGTGGGCGGTGCTTGGTTGTTGGAGTTAGCTCCGTCCTTCCGGTGGCTAGGCAGGGCCTGCAGGTCTTTCGACTGGATGTTTAAGTTGGGATTCAGCTCTTCGATGTACAGAGTTTCTAAAATTTGTAGGCGTCTGCTGTCAGTACATCTGTCAATTATTTCTGTACCTTCTTGTAAGTAACTTCTTGTGAAAGTGTTGCCGTGAACTTCTTGGAAGTGTCTTCTTGGGGCTCCGCTTGTAAGGTGGTAACTGAGGCGGCAGGTGAGCTTCATGGTCGTCATGCCAATATAGGTTGTAGGGAGGGACTCACAGTTCCCTTTTTAGCATGTGAACCTATAAACGACATTAGGCTCGCGTTTTTCCTTTTTCTTGTCTAGGTCGGTTTCGTAGGAGCAGGTGGCTTGTCTTCTTGCTTTTGTAGAATATTGTTAGGTTAATCTTCTTCTCGGGGTTAGTAGGTTTCACATTTCTTCTTATAATTTGTTTGATGGCTCTCTCCTCTTCTCTATAGGCGTTGGTGAAATGAGCTTGGTAGTACAGGGTAATGTTTTCCTGGGTTTCAGTTTTGCTGTTCTTGTTGTACCAATCGTTGATGATTTTCTTTGTTTGTCGGTGGATATCTTTTTCGTTAAAGCCGTTGTTGATGAGCACCTGTGTAGATCTTTCTATTTCGTGGTGAATTAGGTCCCAATTGCTGCAATGAGAGAGTGCTCTTCTGATATATGCTCCGATCGTTGCGTCCTTGTATTTTTGGGGACATTCGCTTCTGCCATTGAGGCAGTTTCCCTGATTTGATGGTTTGGTGTAGACGTTCGTGTTGAAAGTAGTGCCGTCCTGCTTCACTAGTACATCCAGGAAAGGCATCGTGCCGTTTATACTTTTTTCAATTGTGAAGGTGAGTCCCGAGGTTTCCTGGAGATGGGCTCTCAGTCGTTCCGCGTCTTCTTCTATTGTAGTCTTGATAAAGATGTCGTCGATATACCTGCAGTATATTTCAGGCTTCTCTGTGTTCTTGAACGTTTCTTCCTCAATGCAGCCCATAAAAAAATTTGCGAAGAGGACACCTAGTGGGGAGCCCATTGCCACTCCGTCGATTTGTTGGTATCTGTTTCCGCTTGGGCATATGAAGGGTGCTTCCTTGGTGCAACATTCGAGCAGCCCACGCATAACGTCTTCTGGCATGTCAAGGTTTGGGGTAGAGTCGTTGTAGTATATACGGTTGATGATATAATCGATGGTCCGGTCTGTAGCAGTCACCGCTCGAATCGCGTGTTCCTTCCCCTCAGTGACACAAGAAAATGGGGTGCTGCAAAGAGAGACTAAGATTCTCAGTGTTTTCATGTAATGTCCATCGTCACTGTGTCTGTCAGTCTGTCTTGTCGCGTCTTCATCGTTAACTTTCCTTGTATTCGTTTACCTTTGACTGTCCGTCCACGTTCTCTTGTTGTCCACCGTTACACATTGTTATACACATACACCAACACTTAAATGTTAACCTACACAAACAACATTCACACAAACGCAAACCCACACAAACACCTTTTTTTTGTGCAATAAAGCAACCCTAACGGATACTGAGTTTCTTTATCCGTGAACCGACTAGCACTTATAACACTCGCTACCACCAACAATTGGTGACCCTGGAGTGTTGCTATGGTTCAAGGTGGCTTATAGCCGGTGCCGTTTTAAGGGCACTCTCTCCTAGAGTGGAGGACCTGGGCAGGGTAACTTGTCCATTCGTCCGCCCTCTCCTGGGGCAAAAATCCTCACCTCCATTCGGGGTTCGTGGGGCTGAGCACTCAGGTCGGGAGAAACATTACGCCATAGGCGTAGTTGCCACCTTCAGGGTTTTCCCCCGCCCTCCCCTAGGCGCCTTCCCCAGGCACCCTCTGTGCCTTCCCCAGGCACCCTCTGTGCCTTCCCCAGGCACCCTCTGTGCCTTCCCCAGGCACCCTCTGTGCCTTCCCCAGGCACCCTCTGTGCCTTCCCCAGGCACCCTCTGTGCGCCTCTTCCAGGCATCCTCTGTGCGCCTCTTCCAGGCACCCTCTGTGCGCCTCTTCCAGGTTCCCTCTGTGCGCCTCTTCTAGGCTCCCTCTGTGCGCCTCCTCCAGGCATCTTCAGCGCCCTTCAGGCATCTTTTGTGCCCCATGGTGCTTCTCCCGGCACTGAGACCCGGCGACTGAGACACGCACATCGTGTGACACACTACACAGACTCAGTGAACACTCAAACACAGTGCGACATATTACTGAGACACACAGTGCCACACACTTAGTGTACACGCCACACACAGACTCATTGTACACGCCATACAGACAGTGTATACGCCACCACACACCGCAGACTCAGTGTACACGCAGACACAGTGTGACACCCCACTGGGATTACTAGCTGCCTCCTGGATCTACCACCGCCCTCTTGGATTATCCTACACTTGTGGATCTATGTGTACAGTGCAGTGTGTCCAGCAACAGTTCAGTGCAGCAAGTCCCCAGCAACAGTTAGTGTCACAGTGTTCCCACTAAGTGTACAGTGTTGTTTTACAGTGCTTTCTTGGACACTGGTTCACTCCCCGGGCCACTGAGGTCCCTAGCACGCGCCAGTGCCTATACTACACGCAGTTCGTTCTACTCTCACGGACTGCCGTGGCTCCTGGCCCGTTGTACGCCAGCGCCCTTGCCAACACCGTTCAACTTCACCATGTCTGACGACGACAACTCTTCCGCTGCGGCGGCGGTGTCCTTCAAAGCGCCGCCCTTCTGCTCACAGGACCCGTCCATATGGTTCTCGATTTTGGAGTGCGGATTCAAGACTGCCAAAATTACTAACAGCCTTACTCAGTACACTCACGCTGTTAGCCTCCTGCCCGCCGACGTCCTTCCACAAGTCTCTGACGTCATCGCCTCAGCCTACAACTCTGATCATGCCTATGAAGACCTGAAGACTGCCCTACTCCAACGCCTTCAGTCTTCTGTCGCCACCCGCCTCCGTGAACTCCTCTCCAAAGAAGAGTTGGGTAATGAGAAACCGACGGACCTCCTACGCCGCATGAAGCAGCTGCTCGGCGAAAAGTACCAGTCTTTCGACCCAGACTTGTTCAAACAGCTGTTTTACCAACGTCTGCCCCCTGCTGTCCAGCGCAGCCTCTTCAGCGTTAAGGACGACCTGAAGCCCGACGCCATTGCCAAGTTAGCAGACGAATTCATGGCAACTCTACCTGACCGGTAACTTCCTCAGTGTCTTCCGTCGTCTCCGAAAGGACCACTCAATTTGACGAACTCGTCAAGCAAGTCTCCTGCTCGCGACGAAAGTCACCTCTTGAGGAGCGGCTCGATCGCCGCCGCTCGTGCTCCCCCACTCCTCACCGACGTCGGCGCCGCTCCCGTTCGAACAGCCCCGGACTCTGCTGGTCCCACAACAACTTCGGCGAGACCGCTCCGAGGTGTACCACCCCGTGCACTTACAAGGCTTCAAACTCCAAGGACGAGCACTAGTGCAGCATAGCGCTCGTCATCAACCCTCAGCGCTGCTCCACCTTCATGATTGCCGTTCCAACACAAAGTTCCTGATTGACACCGGCGCTGATGTCAGTATAATCCCAGCAACCGCCAGTCAGCGAACTCTACCTCCACTCTTGTACCTGTACGCCGCCAACGGTACCAAAATACCTGTCTACCGCGACACACCATGCAAGTGGACCTTTACCTACGACGTTGCTTCGAATGGACCTTCTACGTCGGGAACGTCTCGCAGGCAATCCTCGGAGCTGACTTCCTAAGGCACTTCAACCTCTTAGTCGACGTCAGCGACGGAGGTTGGTTGACCTGCTCACTTCCATCTTCTCCAATGCTCAACCAGCACCAGGTGACAGCTCGCAACTTGCCGTCGTTCACAAGGACCACCAGTTCGCCGCCCTGCTCAAGTCCTTTCCCACGCTGACACAGCCCTATTCAGCCAGCCTGCCCGTCAAGCACCACGTTACGCATCACATAGAGACTACAGGACCTCCAGTACACGCCAAGGCCCGTCGCTTAGCTCCTGAACGCTACCGTCAAGCCAAGGCCGAGTTCGAGTCCCTGTTGCGTCAAGGTATTGTACGGCCCAGTAGCAGCAACTGGTCATCAGCCCTCCACGTCGTCCCAAAGAAGAACGGCGACATACGTCCCTGTGGAGACTACCGAGCCCTTAACTCGCGCACTAAGATGGACAGATACCCGGTGCCAAACATCCAGGAATTCTCGTCTCAACTTGCTGGTTCCACCATCTTTTCAAGGCCTTTCACCAGATTCAAGTCCATCCTGACGACATACCGAAGACTGCCGTCATCACGCCCTTCGGTCTCTTTGAATACGTCAGGATGCCGTTTGGACTCATGAATGCGGCCCAGACCTTTCAACGCTTCATCGACGAAGTTCTCCGCGGCTTACCCTTCTGCTTCGCCTACATAGACGATCTACTCATCGCTAGCCCGGATGAAGCCTCTCACAAACAGCACCTTCACCAAGTCCTCACCCGCTTGCAAGACTACGGAGTACAGATCAACGTGGACAAGTCTGAGTTCGGTGTTACTTCTCTCACCTTCCTTGGCCACACTGTTACTCCAGAGGGCATCGCTCCACTCAACTCGAGGACTGAAGCTATCCAACAGTTCCCGAAGCCGTCCACCCAGCGCCAACTCAAAGAATTCCTGGGTATGGTTAACTTCACAACCGCTTCGTCCCACACTGCTCTCTCATGCTTCAGCCCTCTACGCCATGGTGAAGCCCTGCAAGCGTGGCCAGTCTGTCACTCGCCTGACTCCGAACGCTGACGCCGCCTTTCTCGCTGCTAAGAAGGCTCTCAGCGACACAGTCATGTTGTCCTTCCCTGCCCATGACGCGGAGATCTCGATTGCAACAGACGCCTCCGACACTGGGACTGGTGCTGTCCTTCAACAGTTCGTCGACAACGCCTGGAAGCCGATCGCCTTCTTCTCCCGTAAGCTCTCCAAGTCTGAAGCTGCACAGCGCTTACGACCGGGAACTTCGCCATCTTCAAGGCTGTCAAACGTTTCCGCTACTTCATTGAAGGCCGGCGTTTCCACGTGTTCACCGACCACAAGCCCCTCACTACAATTTTCCTGAGGAACAAAGACTCTTATACACCACGTCAACTCCGCCACATGGACTACATCTCGCAGTTCACCACTGACATCCGGTATATCAAAGGTGCAGACAACGCTGTGACGTCCTCTTCACTTGATTACGCCGCCATAGCCGCCGATCAGTCCGGCGACGCAGAGCTGGAGAAGCTTCTGGACAACCCGGCGCTTAAAGTGAAGAAAATCACACTCCCAGGCACCAAGGTCACTCTCGCTGACGTCTCTACGGCCACCATCCGGCCCTACCAGGCCTTCCGTCAGCTTCACGACCTCTCTCATCCTGGCATTCGAGCCTCGCAGCGCCTGATGACGTCCCGCTTCATTTGGGAGGGAATTAACAAAGACGTCAGACTATGGACCAAAACCTGCACTGACTGCCAAGCCTCCAAGGTGACGCGACACACACACTCTCCACCCGGCACCTTCACGCCCGTCACGGAGAGGTTCGACCATGTCCACATCGACCTTGTTGGTCCCCTGCCGCCCTCCGCAGGCCACCGCTACATCCTCACCTGCGTGGATCGTTTCACACGCTGGCCTGAGGCCGCCCCCATCGCTGACATCACTACGGACGCCGTCGCCCACGCCTTCATTGCTACTTGGGTCTCCAGGTTCGGCGTCCCTCTCAGCCTCACCTCAGACCGCGGCGGCCAGTTCGAGGCTAACGTGTGGAACAAAGTCATGACCCTCCTGGCATCCGCCGCTACAGAACGTCAAGTTACCACCCGCAGGCTAACGGCATGGTCGAGCGCTTCCATCGGCAGCTGAAATCCTCCCTCATGGCATCCACCCAACGCGACAACTGGTCCCTGGCTCTTCCCTTGGTCCTCGGCATCAGGTCCTCCCTGAAGGAAGACCTGCACCACTCCTCGGCTGAACTAGTGTACGGCACCAACCTCCGGCTCCCAGGCGAACTTCTGGCGCCCACACCTGACACCGCCCCCTGCGGCGTCCAGGACTTCGCCGCCCGCCTCAAAGGTGCCATGAGGAGCCTCCAGCCGGTGCAGCCTCGCTCTTCCCCGAAGAAGACCTTCGTCAACCAGGACCTCGACACCTGCACCCACGTCTTCGTGCGCGTGGATGCCGTTCGGCGGCCCTTGCAGCAGCCCTACCAAGGACCCTACCGCGTCCTGAGACGGACCAGAAAGACTGTCACGATAGACAGACTGGGTTCTCAGGACGCGGTCTCCGTAGACAGGGTCAAGCCGGCTTACCTACTGGCCCCAGACCAGGCGCCCCATCTCTCCGTCGCCGAAACAACACCATCTGCACCACTCCGCACCAGGAAGATATCGTTCCTTCTATGAAGTCACTGGGGGGAATATCTGTAGCAGTCACCGCTCGAATCGCGTGTTCCTTCCCCTCAGTGACACAAGAAAATGGGGTGCTGCAAAGAGAGACTAAGATTCTCAGTGTTTTCATGTAATGTCCATCGTCACTGTGTCTGTCAGTCTGTCTTGTCGCGTCTTCATCGTTAACTTTCCTTGTATTCGTTTACCTTTGACTGTCCGTCCACGTTCTCTTGTTGTCCACCGTTACACATTGTTATACACATACACCAACACTTAAATGTTAACCTACACAAACAACATTCACACAAACGCATACCCACACAAACACCTTTTTTTTGTGTTGTGTTTGTCTCAATGACTTGTTGTATTTTTGTGCAATAAAGCAACCCTAACGGATACTGAGTTTCTTTATCCGTGAACCGACTAGCACTTATAACACTCGCTACCACCAACAGGTCGACTGGCACATTCGTGAAGAGCGATTCAACATCCAGGGAGGCGATGATGCCCGTACTATCCGTGGTCTTCAGGAGGTCGAGGAAGTCCGTTGCCGATTTCAAGTTGTAAGCGTCTGGAGTGTAAGGGGTCAGGATTGCACATAACCTTTTAGCAATGTTAAATGTGGGCGTGGGGATTTGTGAAATTATGGGCCTGAGTTTGTTGCCGTAGCAGTAGCCCAGGGTGTAGTCTCCAGTCACCTTCTCGAATTTGATGCTGCTTGAACGGTTGTTGGTAGTTATCAGACTGTTGATCTTCTTCTTGAGGGGTTCTATTGGATCCTTCGTTATTCTCGTAAATTTTGTGGCGTCGTTAAGGATGTGGTTGATCTTTTCCACAGGGTAACAACCAAAAAATCGTCAGGGGTTTCTCAGCTGATTCTGACTAATTTTGGTGTTCTGAGTCCGAATATCACACTGATTTTGCTCTATCAGGTCAACTTTTTGAGATACAGCCATAGGCCTACCTGACGAGCTATACATATGCTAGTATCAGGGGTTTTGAGTTCAATCATATTTTTCTTGAAGAATATATCGAATTACAAAACTAACTTACTTCTCTAAATTAGCTGCATACGTGTCAGTCAGTCATCCTGCTGACAGTCAGCTGCATCCTGCTATTACATATTACACATATTTTTTTTTAATATTTTTCAGGTCATTGATATGGCTTCGGCGCGACGGTCATGCAGGAATAATCCTGACGTTTTCTGCTACGTCTGCGGAGAATACACGCTGTCAGTGGACAGGAAGAACATCACAGGATTTGTGAAGCGCGCCTACCAGGCTTACTTTGAAGTCAAGCTGGGTGACCAAGATAAGTCCTGGGCACCGCACACGGTGCAAGACGTGCGTGGAATACCTCCGGCGGTGGACGAAGGGCGCGAAAACTTCACTGAAGTTTGGGATTCCGATGGTTTGAGGAGCCGTTTGACCATGCATCGGATTGTTACTTCTGCGCCATCAATACTACTGGCATCAACCGGAAGAATCGGCACAGCCTCCAGTACCCCGACCTTCCATCTGCCCGCCGTCCAGTTGCTCACTGCGAAGAAATTCCTGTACCAGCGTTCAGAGAGCTTCCTGACAGCGACGACGAGGCCACCACTACAGACGAGGGAGGAGATATAGAAGAGGAGTATGGTCCGCAGCCCTTTTCACAAGGTGAGCTTAATGATCTGGTTCGGGATCTCAGCTTGTCGAAGACTTCCTCCGAGCTGTTGGCCTCTAGACTCAAAGAGAAAAATCTACTTGGCGAGGACGCGCGTATCACTTTCTTTCGTAGAAGGCATGAGGACTACATGGGCTACTTCTGCCAGGAGGAAGACCTCGTGTACTGCCGAGATGTCGCCGGTCTTTTTGTTAAACTCGGCGCTTCTCAATACGATCCGAGAGATTGGCGACTCTTCATTGACAGCTGCAAGCGCTCTTTGAAGTGTGTGCTCCTCCACAACGGGAAACAGTTAGCCTCAATCACTCTAGCGAACTCCACAACTCTCGAAGAGAACTATGAAGCAGTGAAGTACGTGCTCGACAAAATCCAATATGAGCAGCACCAATGGATCATCTGCGTCGACCTCAAGATGGTGAACTTTCTACTTGGTCAGCAGTCCGGGTTCACAAAGTACCCATGCTTTATATGTATGTGGGACAGTCGAGACAGAGCCCAGCACTATGTAAAGAAAGAGTGGCCGGCGCGAGAGCAGTTAGTACCTGGGGCGAGAAACATCATAAACGAACCTCTTGTTGACCGGGAGAAGATATTGATCCCACCGCTGCACATAAAGCTTGGGTTAATGAAACAGTTCACGCGCGCTTTGGACAAGGATGGGAGGTGCTTCAACTACCTGTGCCGATCCTTTCCTCGACTGACCATTGAGAAGCTGAAGGCCGGCATTTTCGATGGCCCACAGATACGGCAGCTCATCAACGACACAGAGTTCCAAAACTCCATGAACACGCTAGAGTGCGCCGCCTGGAAATCGTTTGTGGAGGTGGTGAACAACTTCCTGGGGAACACGAAGGCAGCAAACCACGCCAGACTCATCAGCAGCATGATAGAGGCTTTTCAAAACTCGGTGTTTGATGAGTATAAAGATGCACTTCTATTCTCACACATGGAGAAGTTTCCTGAAAACCTTGGGGCGATGAGCGACGAGCAGGGAGAAAGGTTCCATCAGGACATGCGCCAAATGGAGGAGAGGTACCAGGGAGGTGGGATGCAGTCATGTTGGCGGACTACTGCTGGTCGCTGAAGAGACAACCCAGCAGCTGCTCACGCACGGGAATCGAAGAAACGCCGATTTATGCCGTGAACTCTGAAATTTTGTGTCACGTAACGTTTATTTAGAAGTATTATATGCTTATCAAATTTGATGGAGTAAATAAAAACTGAATGAATTTGGATACGTTGACTTTTATTTCTTGAGGAAAACGGAAAAAATCGTCAGGGTTTCTCAGCTGATGATCCGCAGAAATTTGTTTTTTACGAAAAATCGATTATAAAAAAAATTCTGTAGCAAAAAATCTTGACCTGATTGAGCAAAACCAAGGTCATTTTCGGACTCAGAGCATCAAAATTAGTCTAATTCAGCTGGAAAACCCTGGACGATTTTCAAAAAATATTTTCTTGTTACCCAGTGTTCTAGGTATTCCGACGTGTCCATAATTACGCAGACGGCCGCTTTATCTGGTTTTCTGATGGTGATGGACTTGTCTTCTTTCAGCTGCGAGGCCGCTTCAATATGTCGCTTCTCGATGATCTTACTTCCCTTCAAGAAGAAGATCAACAGTCTGATAACTACCAACAACCGTTCAAGCAGCATCAAATTCGAGAAGATGGCTGGAGACTACACCCTGGGCTACTGCTACGGCAATGTAAAGACACATGTCCAGCCCTGAGCCCGGGAATCAAACCCGGGTTCTTTTACGCAGTTATATGTGTGTGTGTGTGTGTGTGTGTGTCAATATGATACGTACTGTGTTCTATCTACAAAACATAATAAAGAAATTGGGTTTCCACTTTTTCGCATTACCTAAACTTTGATAACATTTTCGTGTTCAGGAGAATTTTATGTGTCAGCTGTTATTATTTACTTTTGCAACACCTTGGTAATTTTGTAAAAATAATCCATATGAAGTAAAGCTTGGCAAACATTTATAACAAGCGCTTTGACTTATCCTTATAGTCGCCTATTATTATTTGTATTAGTGAATTTGAAATTTATTCATTACAGTTACAATGCACTACCATCCTAAGTTCAGTGATGAAGGAAATAAATAAGTATTACGCGAGATCAGTGAACTACAGATAATACTGAAAACTTGAAGTGCGGAAAGTCCAGCGGATGGAAGGCGAGAAGGGACGCACTGTAAGTTATCCTTACAACTTGGAATAGATTACAAACGTGTTGTCGTACGCAAGATATGAAATTGCCGTGTCAGAGCTTATTCTGTCAAACATTTACTGGTACACAGCACAACAATCACATCGAGCCCAGAAAAGGTGGGGCTATTTAGTGAAACATGTCACTGGCGTCTCTGATAAGCAACTTCCACACTAAATAGCTCCAAACTTTTATGGGGTCGATGTATATGCTGACCTGTGAATCAGTAAATGTTTGACATAATAAGCTCTGACAAGTCAGTTTCATCTCTAATGTACGACAACACGTTTGTAATCTATTTCGAGTTGAAAGGATAACTTACAGTGCCTTCCTTCCGCAAGGCGTCTCGGGAGATATTTCAGCTGCGTACGAAGACAATGGATACGGATGTAAATAGTAAATAAATAAACATATAAAAATACATTACGCTGCCAAGTTCATTGTAATTATTACAAAGTGATAAAATGTGTTTGTTTATAAGATCCATTTGACTAAAGGCCAAAATACAGTCCTACTAGATAGTTAATTCAAAATAATATAATATTCAATAGCCTAATCTCGCGTGAGCCGACATCATCAAAAGTATCTTTATATATAGTTAATTTTTTTTACAGACTAGCCATTACTAACAAGCATACAAGGTTTCGAATGATAATTTAATTGTTGAGGATGGTTCCATAAGAAGAAAAAATATAGGCTTCATTATTATAAACTTACAGTGATGAAACAAAATAAAGGACGTGTGCGAAGCCGCCCGGGTGGCTCATGGCAGACTACTAGCTAAGCCACCCTGGCGGCTCCGGTACTATAAGGGTTAAGACACCTCTCAAGTCGGCAGCCAGAAAGGGAGTCTTCTCTGGTGGAATTTGTGGCCCGCCCCCCGTGGCCCAGGCGGGAACTCCGAGGCTTTGCTACAGTACGCCATTTTAAATTTGTCAAATTTTGGGAAATGATATGTATGTTCTGTGAATGTAGCGTCATGTGGAAAGAAAGAGGATCTGTCTTTAGAGAGCATGCTGAACTACTCTCTGGTGTTGATGAGATAATAGGGAAACGAAAAGTGAGTACATGAGAAGGGTCTTTGGAGGGCTTCAGCACCCTCCTCGCTTCCCATATATACCTCACCGTGAGTCGTTTACGCCCGTTTCGGTAGGGGTATCCCTACCTACTCCTTCCATATATATATATATATATATATATATATATATATATATATATATATATATATATATATATATATATATATATATATATATATATATATATGTGGGGTTCTTGAAAGGTCTGGACTTCCGAAAATCCCGTAAATTCTCAGCAATAAAAAATATGAAATAAAATATCTGAAAATCGAGTTCTCAGACTCACAGCCCCTCTAGTCTTTATTATTATTTAATTATTACCAGTCACACTACCATAGGGTAAGCAAATACCAGATGAAACCTGCTCTTAAGTTTATTTGAAGCAACAAATAAACTCG
>NC_066517.1:8840771-8938535 GCF_024679095.1 Eriocheir sinensis | reverse complement strand
TACCAAATACCAGGCAGTTCACGGGTGACTTAAGTTGCGGCCGAGTGGCATATTTACGAAGGTAGCTATGGTTTTCTAGCCCAGTGCCGTGCCGCACTCCTCGCTGATTCGTCGGCTGGCTCTCAAGCTTCGCCGACCTCCATGACGTGTGTGGCCCGCCTCTCTCTCTCTCTCTCTCTCTCTCTCTCTCTCTCTCTCTCTCTCTCTCTCTCTCTCACACACACACACGAGTGAGTGTGTGATGAATGAACTACACACACACACACACTCACGTGTGTGTGTGTGTGAGAGAGAGAGAGAGAGAGAGAGAGAGAGAGAGAGAGAGAGAGAGAGAGAGAGAGAGAGAGAGAGAGAGAGAGACACACACTCATGTGTGTGTGTGTGTGTGTGTGTGTGTGTGTGTGTGTGTGTGTGTGTGTAGGTATGTATGTCTCTCTCTGTGAGAGAGAGATTTACATAGATTTACATAGAAAATCAGACCACACAGACCCCATGGTCCAGACTTGGTGGTCTGTCCTTAAACCTAAGTGATTTTACATTAATCAGAAGACTCCAAAACGTTGCATTTCTACTCTAGTTAATATTACGTTGAAGGAAGTGACGGTCGAGCTTATTTTTGAAGGAGTCAATCGTGTTGCACTGGGCCACTGATGGTGGAAGCTTATACCATTCTCGCACTACAACGTTGGTGAAGAAAAATTTGGTGCAGTCTGAATTTACTTGTCTACATCTGAGTTTTACGCCATTGTTCCTCGTGCGCAAAGTGTCATCGATCATAAACAATGTTGATCTGTCTACATTCGTGAAACCATTAAGTATTTTAAAACATTCGATCAGTTTTCCACGGAGGCGACGTTTCTCAAGAGAGAACATGTTAAGGGTAGAAAGCCTTTCTTCGTAGGATTTGTTGCGCAAGGAAGGGATCATTTTCGTTGCCCGACGCTGAACACCTTCTAATTTAGCTATATCCTTTGCATGGTGGGGAGACCAAAACTGTACCGCATATTCCAAGTGGGGTCTGACTAAACTGTTGTAGAGCGGGAGTATTACATCTTTATTCTTGAATAAAAAGTTTCTTTTAATGAAGCCCAACATTCTGTTCGCTTTATTTGCTGCATCGATGCATTGCTGTGAGAATTTGAGGTTTGACGCGATTTTGACCCCCAAGTCCTTGACGCATTGAACGCTTTTGAGTTTAACGCCGCGCATTTCGTATTCGAAGAGAAAGAGAGAGAGAGAGAGAGAGAGAGAGAGAGAGAGAGAGAGAGAGAGAGAGAGAGAGAGAGAGAGAGAGAGAGACTCGTGATCAGACTGTGATGAATGAACTATACACACACACACACACACACACACACACACACACACACACACATATATGAGAGAGAGAGAGAGAGAGAGAGAGAGAGAGAGAGAGAGAGAGAGAGAGAGAGAGAGAGAGAGAGGCAGGCCAGACACGTCATGGAGGTGGGCGGAGCTTGAAAGCCAGCCGGCGAATCAGCGAGGAATGCAGAGCGGGGCTAAAATAATATGCGGCCGGGTGTGCACTTTGGATGTGCATGCTTGCCTTCTTTCACCGCGCGTTTAGGCAAGCAACTGAAGAGAAAATGTGCCTTTTTATTGTGCTATGCGTGACTGTAATTCCAATGCCTACAAACGGCGGTATGGGGTGTTGGGGGTGGGGGATATGTTGAAGTGATTGATTTAAATTAGTCCACCTTTTTTCGTTTTCTCTAAATCCCAGTTTCTACATTCTCTAGTTTGGCACCAAGCAGCGTCACGCATAAGTCACGCCTCTGCCGTGTCTCCTCCCACAAAGCTGCCTGCGTATGTCTTGACTTGATATAAGTGACTTTGATAGTGACCGTGAAGCAGCGGCCCTTGCCACCTCATCTGTCACGTTTCCTCGTACAGAGACGTGGGCAGGGACCCAACAAAATTTCACTAGATGGCCAAGCCTTTTGGCCAGGACAAACTAGCTAAAAATATATATATAATAGTTGGGTGAGTGCTCTTAAAATTTTCAAGGGCAGATTGCGTTGTCTGTGAGTCGGAGTAGACTGTAAACAACCCACAGGCATAGTAAAAATAGTGCGTATCGGTAAAAGATTGGAAGATAGCTCTGCAGTGATAATTAAGACCAGGACAGGAAGGTTTCAGGGCCGAAAATCTCCGGAAAGACAGCTCCAAAACCAACACAAGCGTCGGATTTCAAACTATCCGTGAACACTGGTGCAGATATGGCATGCCTAGGGGTATGAGACAAAAACAGCTCCTGAGCAGTTCCCGCTGAGACATCTGCCTTACTAAATGAAAAGTGCCTGCAAAACAGTGCGTTTGGAAGCTACTACAGGGCAAACGGAGGTAGCTGAACTATAGCTAATGGGAAATAAGGCAGTGAGAAGTTTCTGGTGATATCACGAACACGCAAGCCGATGGGGGGAGACAGAAGCGGTTTGTTATTGTATAATGGGTCCAGGGTGATGTTAATGGCAACAGTGAAAGCTATGTCTCTCTCCGTATTTTTATCTTCAGTTTCCTTTCTGACCATTTCCTGCTGTGGTAGACGGCCACTGTTATATCCCTAAACATATCAACAGTGGTGTTCCGCGAGGGCTCTGTCCTATTTCCCACTCTTTTTCTGTTGCTCACTGAGGATTTTCTTTCCAAAACAAAACCCTTATCCACTCTTGCGCCGATGACTCTACTCTGCATTATGCAACATCTTTTGCCAGGAGACCCTCCCAACAGGAATAACATGATTCAAGGCTGGAGGTTGCAGAATGCTTCCGTGCTGACACCCTGCCTGGTCAAACTCTTTCGCCTCTGCCTGTCAACATCTACCTTTCCTTCCTGATGGAAGTATGCCTTCATACAGCCTGTGCCTAAGACGGGTGACCGTTCCAATACCTCAAATTACCGTCCTTATTTCTTTGCTTTCTTGTCTATCTAAAGCTTTTGAATCTATCCTTAACCGGAAGATTCAAAAGCACCTTTCCACTTCTGACCTTCTATCTGATCGCCAGTATGGGTTCCGCAAGAAGCGTTCTACTGGTGATCTCCTTGCCTTCCTAACTGATTCTTAGTCATCCTCTCTTAGCCGTTTCGGTGAAACCTTTGCTGTTGCGCTGGACATACCAAAAGCATTTGATAGGGTCTGGCACAAATCTTTGCTTTCCAAACTACGCTCCAACGGTATCTATCCTTCTCTCTGTACCTTTATCTCCAGTTTCCTTTCTGATCGTTCTATTTCTGCTGTGGTAGACGGTCACTGTTCTTCCCCTAAAACTATTAATAGTGGTGTTCCGCAGGATTCTGTCCTATCTCCCACTCTCTTTCTGTTGTTCATTGCTCTTTCCAAAACAAACTGTCCTATCCATTCTTACGCCGATGACTCTACTCTGCATTATTCAACTTCTTTTAATAGAAGACCCACCCAACAGAAACTAAATGATTCCAGGCTGGAGACGGCAGAACGCTTAGCCTTAGACCTTACTACTATTTCCGATTGGGGCAAGAAAAACCTGGTGTCCTTCAACGCCTCAAAAACACATTTTCTCCACCTATCCACTCGACACAATCTTCCAAACAACTATCCCCTATTCTTTGACAACACTCAGCTATCACCTTCTTCAACACTAAACATCCTCGGTCTATCCTTAACTCAAAATCTCAACCGGAAACTTCATATCTCTTCTCTTACTAAATCAGGTGCCTCGAGGCTGGGCGTTCTGTACCGTCTCCGCCAGTTCTTCCCCGCACAGTTGCTATCCATTTACAAGGGCCTTGTCCGCCCTCGTATGGAGTATGCATCTCACGTGTGGGGGGGCTCCACTCACACAGCTCTTTTGGATAGATTGAAGTCTAAGGCTCTTCGTCTTATCAGCTCTCCTCCTCTTACTAATAGTCCTCTACCTCTTAAATTTCGCCGCCATGTTGCCTCTCTTTCTATCTTCTATCGATATTTTCATGCTGACTGCTCTTCTGAACTTGCTAACTGCATGCCTCCCCCCCTCCCGCGGCCTCGCCACAAACGACTCAAGCTCATCCCTTTACTGTCCAAATCCCTTACGCAAGAGTTAACCAGCATAGCTGGGCGTTATCGCGATAAGTTATCGCGATACTTTATTGCTGATAACAAAATCGGGTTATCGGCCATCCGCTACTTATTTATATAAATATCGGTATCTTCGTTACTTTTGTAACAAAACTAGAGATAATCGCTACTTTTTTCCACCTCTCAGAAAAAAAAACGTTGTTTCCTCCCTACTGTGCATGCATGGCCCGGGCGCCCGGTGTTGTATGAAAAAAACTTCGGGGTATGAAATATGTTCAGTGAAGAGATTTCATACTTAGATCACAACATTAAAACACTAGGTTATTTTTTTTTGTTAGACTCAAAAACCACTATATCAGAGAGAAAAATAATTTAACTTTGCCCCAAAAATGATTATTCACTGCCTGAAATTTGTGATCCCGTTGTAAAGAGCGCAAACAGAGACCAGCGGCTTCTTATCATGTGGCGGCGTGGCGCGTGGCCTCTCAGCTGCGTCTCGAGTGACGGAGTGAGTGCCAGTGTTCCGGTTCCCAGTGCTTCATTACTGAAGTGACTGTTAAAGTGTTAATGGTGATCAGTAAGAATAACTGAATAAGTAGTGATGGGCCAGTTCATGAGAGACCAGTGTTTGTAAACAAAAGCTCCAGCTTTTGACGGTGGGAACGCCAAATAACACAACACCGGTTCAGGCGTTTCTAGTATTATCGTCTATATGTACGTGTCAACGTGTGGTTTTCAGGTTTTGTAAGTTTTCAAAAATATAGATAATGAAAATTTGAATTCATCTATGTTTTTTATTTGAAATATCAATATAGTATCGTTTTCCCCTCTCGGACTTATCGCTAGCTAGTATCGGAATTGTGGATTTATATCGGGTGTCGGTTATCGCCTATATTTGTGTCTCCAGTTAACGAATATCGGTTATCACCGATAAGGTTTTCCATTATCAGTTATCGGATATCGGGAATAAGGTTTTCTGTTATCGTGCCCACCTATGTTAACCAGCATCTTCAGTCTTTCATCCCTCAAGCTGGTAAACTCTGGAACAATCTTCCTTCATCTGTATTTCTTCCTGCCTACGACTTGAACTCTTTCAAGAGGAGGGTATCAGGACACCTCTCCTCCTGAAATTGACCTATCTTTCGGCCACTCCTCTAACTCTTTTTTAGGAGCAGTGAGTACCGGGCTTTTTTTTTTTTTTTTTACATTTGTTACCTTTTTTTATGCCCTTGAACTGACTCCTCTGCTGTAAAAAAAAAAAAAAAAAAAATCGTTACTGAACAGGGCAAGTGGAATTTGGCGTCCTTCAACGACTCAAAAACTCATTTTTTTCCAGCTGTCACTTCGACTCAATCTTCCAAACACCTATGCCCTATTCTTCGATAACACTCAGCTGTCGCATTCAACAATAATAATGTATGTCTATCCTTAACATAAAATCTCAACTAGAAACTTCGTATCTCTTCTCTTACTAAATCTGCTTCTTCGAGGTTGGGCGTTCTGTATCATCTCCGTCAGTTATTTTCCCCCTCCCAGATGCTAATCATATGCAGTGGCCTAGTCCGCCCTCGTATGGAGTATGCATCTCATATGTGTGTGTGGGGGGGGGCTCAGCACACACAGCTCTCTTGGACAAAGTAGTCTCTAGAGCAGTGGTTCCCAACGTTTTTCTGTTCTTTCCCCCTCCATCAACTTCAACCACACGGATTTTCCCCTTCATGTGGACGAGGGAAAAAAGTAGCCAGAACACGAAATTTACTTGCTTAGCAAATAAAATAAATAAATAGTAGCCAAACACAATATTTACTTACTTATTAACACAAATCAGTCAATCATTAGCTCTGAAGCCCCGTTTCTGCCGACTAATTGCTATAGTAATTTATATTTCCTTCTGGTTATATTTCCCCCCTGGAATCATAAAATTTCCCCCTGTTTGGGAAATGCTGCTCTAGAGTCTCTAGAGTCTAGCCTCATCCACTCCCAGGGTTGGAAAAAATCATGATTGTTTTTAAAAAATCAAAAACATCTATTTATTTGATTTATATCGAATTTTTATGATTGAAATCGATTTATTTGATTTAAATGATTTTTTTTTTTTTGCATTAATGCTTGTTTGTTTACACTGATTATTTCTTTCAGTCTTATGAGGCCATTTTCTTGTATTAAACGTGGCAATGTTAAATGAAACCATAGTTTAATACACATTACCCATGATGAGTTTTCACATAAAAATCATAAGTAGGACCAATATATTTTTTTATTTTCTTTTTAATTTTGAATATCTTTCTTGTAAGAGATGGAAATGATTTATTGGTGCCTGATTTGCTACAGGATCAGTTCAGGACAAGTAGACTTGATGCTTTTCCCCTACAACTGCTTGCTTCACATGTTCTTTCTTTTATATATATATATATATATATATATATATATATATATATATATATATATATATATATACAGTATATATATATATATATATATATATATATATATATATATATATATATATATATATATATATATATATATATATATATATATATATATTTTTGTGTGTGTGTGTGTGTGTGTGGTTAGCGTGCGTGCTGGCGCGTCAGGAGATCCAGGAGGGACGCTGGTTCGAATCCTGGCCACCACACAGCTGCGATTTTTCAGTCACCGCCGAGTGGCCCAAGACTACCCACATGCTGCCCTGAAGACCACCTATCAACCCAGACTTTAGATAACCTCTCCAAAGAGAGGCTCAAAGATGAGCTCCGGGGGGCAGTATGAGCCAAAACAAGATGGCGCCACTATAAACATTCGCCTGCGCCACAACGGGCTGGGCCAACCATCAGGCCCCCACCAGTGATAAAAGCCTAACGGCGCAATAGGCAGCGACGTAAAAAAAAAAATATATATATATATATATATATATATATATATATATATATATATATATATATATATATATATATATATATATATATATATATATATATATATATTTAACTCATTAGATATTTTCCTCTTGATATAACACTTAAATCATTTTAAATACAGTTTATTTAATTTGATTAAAATCATGATTTTTTTACTCTGAATTAAATCGATTTAAATCACTTGATGTAAATAATTTGATTTACATCAAAACAACCCTGTCCACTCCGCTTCTCTTAATGACAGTTTTTATCTCTTAATTTCCGCCGCAGTGTTGCATCTCTTTCTATCTTCTATCGAAACTTTCATGCTGACTGCTCTTCTGAACTTGATAACTGCATGCCTTCCCCCTTCCCGCTGCCCCGCTGCACTCGATTTTCTACTCTAGCTCATCCCTATACTGTCGAAATCCCACACGCAACAATTAACCAAAATATTCATTCATTCATCCCTACTGTCCAAAATCCATATGCAAGAGTTAACCAGCATCTTCATTCTTCCATCCCTTACACTGGTGAACTCTGGAACAATCTTCTTTGTATTTCCTTTTTCCTACGATGACGTCTTTGAGAGGCCAGAACCGAGACACCTTTCCATCCGAAGTTGACCTCTCTTTTGGCCACGCATCTGTACCCTCTTTTACAGGGCCAGTGATTAGCGGGCTTTTATCTCAATAATATTTTTGCCTTTGAGCTGCTTCCTTTACTGTAAAAAAAAAAAAAAAAAAAAAAAAAAAAAGGACTGCATCGAGCATACGGAGGGGAGAAGGTGTACACGGCTGATGAGTTTACTTCGCTGCAGTAGGACTTTTTTGACCCAATAAGTGCTCGGTAGAGGAACAAAAGTTATGTACGGTCTGCGCCCCATGACGTGCATGAGAGAATACGAAAGAGATTTAGTGATTTCATGCACTGTCTCCATCGTTCTTATGTGTAGGAGCCACGTAAGACGTTTGTTGAAAATTATTCCTAGAAATCTACGTATTTTTCCTATTGGTAGACGAGAGCTGTTGAGTGTTAGGCTGAAGTCTGTGTGATAACCCCTCAGACGACAAAAAAAAAAAAAAAAAAAAAAAATTTAGAGGTGAAGAATCGGGTTCTGTGATGGACATCCGGGACACCGGGAACGAGAGAGCTAGGTCATCAACAAAAAGGGAAAACGAAACACCCTCAGGGAGTGATGCTGTAATCCCGTTTATGGCCACGGCAAAGAGGGTGACGCTCAGGACACTTCCCTGAGGGGCTCCTTAACCCTGTTGAGGTCTCATGGTACACTATTTTAACGCAGCATCTGCGCAAAACAAGTTATTACAGGCGACTTATTTTTTTCAAAGTTTTCGAATAAGCAGTTTTTTGCAGAATTGTTTCATTATCCCATAATACCTTATAAAACAATGTTTGAAGTGTAGGATGCAAGAAACTAGACTCCTCTACGTAGTTCAATTCCAGAGATATAGCCCTTTAAACTTTTTGTTACGATTATGACTCATGATACCAATACCGCAAAAAAATCTTATGATTCCTCGGCAGGGCTAATGCTGCTGATATTATGGGAAATAGGGCGTTCCAATTCTAACGCGGAAGGTCCTGTCATTGATGAAGCCCTCCACAAATTATGGCATCCAACCTCAGAGACCAAAGTCATGGAGTTGCTTCAGTATATACCTCCATGTTGTGACCTTCTCTTTATCGAAAAAAACATGCTGACTTTCTGCAAAGGAACGACAGATAGACGACTCAAGGTGTACGAGGGCACCTACCGTCGATCTCATTCTTCGATATCCAGACTTGTTAGGGAAGAGAGGACCATTACACTCCAAATAATGCATTAGACGGAAGTTATTTATTCTTTCATCACCATGTCCAATCTTTACCATACTCTCTTTAATGTACATGAACCCACAAACAACCACAACAATACAGACGACATAAGTATGGAAATTATCAACCAGTTGTACGGACACATGAATTTTGATGCATTATCACAATATTATGGCATTTCCAATTATAACAAATTAGTTTCATCTCAAGTCATTGCCGCACTAAATATAATGCACATGAACTCCAGATTTTTACCCAAGAACTCTGACCACATACAAGTCTTCTTAAATCTCTTCACAAACCCCCTGATATCTTGGCCATTACTGAAACCTGGCTTACAGCTACTAACAAACACCTTTATGAAATTCCAGGATACCATTCACAAAACCTAGTAAGACACACGCGTGCACAGGGAGGAGTCTCAGTCTATGTTTCTGACATAATTCAATCGAGAGAAATACATGACATGACAACAGTACCGAAAATATTGAAATTAACACTTAAAATATTCACTAAAACATTTTGCTTTCTAATATGTGCAATCATCGACCTAATAGTAAACATATTGCAGTTGAGGAATTTATTCACACATTTAATGCAATCTTACAAAAAAAAAAAACATAAATCGCGACAAAATAGTATTGATTGGGGACTTAAATTTAAATTTATAAAAACATACAACACACACCGACAAACAATTTTCTTGCCAACATGCAAACTATCAACTTCACTCCTCACATAGCCAGCCCTACAAGATTTTCAGACAGTATTGATCTAGGGGAACCATTACTTCCTGGCCATATTTACACAAACTTTATCGACAATTTCAACACAGGTATTTTACATAACCCAATCTCAGATCACCTCCCAGTCTTTTTGAACATATCTATTCCCACATTAAATCGTAAGCTCCATAAAACTGAATTCCGTTATGTAACTCAGGTAAGTAAAATAGATTTTACATATAAACTAAGCAATATAAACTGGAATAAACTTTTTCCTTATGAAGATGTTAATATAAACTAATATTTTTATCAAATCTACGATGCATGTTTCCCGTTTAAAACAAAGTATGTATCTGAAAAAAGACATCATAATCCTTGGATTTCTCAGGCTGTAATTAACTCTATTAGACACAAAAATAACTTATATAACGACTTTAAAACTGGAGCTGTTCCGGAAACTTACTACAAAGAATATCGCAACAGCTTAAACAGAGTAATAAAAAAAAGCTAAACAATCATATTATATGAATATTTTCACAAACTTTAAAAACAACACAAAAAATAATATGGAATGCTATAAACCAGCTTAAAAACAACTATAAGAACACCTTCCAAAATCCAATCAACTACAAAAACAAATTGATTTCAAATCCACTTGAAATTGCAGAAGCATTTAATAAATATTATACAAACATTGCTCCCAAGCTAGACCTTAAAATACTTCCATCCACTACTAACCCCTTACATTTTTTACAAGGCAACTATCCATCATCTATGATGGTTCCCACAGTATACCCACAAGACGTCATTAATGTCATAAACTCTTTGAAAGACTAAAAATGCAACTTGCTTGAAATTCCTGTATCACTCATTAAATCCAACAAAGAGCAAATGGCAATTCCAATATCAATTCTTTTTAACCAATCTATCGCCACTGGTAAGTTTCCACATGTTGTAAACACGCTACTGTTATACCTTTTTACAAAAAAAGGCTCTAAATTTGGTATTAGTAATTACATAACAATTTCATTACTAAATATAATTTCTGTTTTTTTGAAAAATTAATGAAAAAGTACTTAACAAATTATCTTGAAGCTAAATCTATCCTTAAAGCTGAACAATTTGGTTTCCGCCAAGGCTTAAGCACCTTTGATGCCTTGAACACTTTTACTGATAAAATTTGCTCAAGTATGGATTCACATTACTCTCTGTTAAGCATTTACGTTGATTTCTCGAAAGCCTTTGATACCGTCAGACATAATATATTACTACAAAAATTAAATCATTATAGGATACGAGGTATTATACTTGACTGGTTCAAAGATTACCTAACCAATAGAACCCACTCTACTAAATTTCTTTATCACAGTTCTAAACCTTTAACTATCAACTATGGAGTTCCACAAGGCAGTGTGTTAGGTTCAATATTATTCCTTCTTTACACAAATGATCTTCCCAACATATTTTCCAATCTCAAAACAATTTTATTTGCTGATGACTCCACCTTGTACATCACTGGTTCACCCTACTGATATGATTCACACAGTAAACAATGACCTGGATAACTTTGATGAATGGTGCCTAAGCAACAGACTGACAGTTAATTTAAGCAAGACATGTTACATGCTTTTTACCAACAAGACTATAAAAACATTACCACCTATAATTTATCAAAATAACATAATTAAATAAGTCACTCAACATAAACTCCTAAGTATAACAATAGATGACTCACTAACATTTAAATCACATATATCAGAACTTTGCATCAAAATATCAAGAATATTATCTCTTATACCAAGTCAAGGATCTTATGCCCAAGTCTGTGCTCAGAATCCTCTACTACGCTCATGTCCTTCCTCATCTTCTATACTGCACTCCTGTCTGGTGTAACACATACCCCACACACCTTATGACCTTATTCAGATTACAAAAGAAGATCTTAAGAATTATTGTAAACAGTGTCTTTTTTATCACACCCAAGGACTTTTTAAAGAAGGAAGCATATTATTTTTTTTTACTGAAATAATATTCATGTTGCAATCTACATGTACAAGTTAATTCATAGTGGCAATGTAACCTCTCATCCACAACACAACTATCCCACCCACACTACGACTTGAACTCTTTCAAGAGGAGGGTATCAGGACACCTCTCCTCCCGAAACTGGATTTTCCCTTTCGGCCACCTCTTTTTTTTTAGGAGCCAGCAGTTTTTTTTTTTTTTTATATTTTTTACTTTTTTGTTTTGTTTGCTCTACAAAAAAAAAAAAAAAAAAAAAAAAAAAAACACGAAGATCTCCGTACACCTTTACATAATCTGTCACTCTTTCAACACTCATTGTGTTACTCTGGACCGAAACTTTGGAATTCAGTTCCTGACCATATAAAAACATTACCCACACTTAGCTCATTAAAAAAATAAAAAAATAAAAGAGCACATAATAGAACAGTACTGAGTATACCTACTTCCATTTCGTCCTTATTTTTTCCCTCTTTATGCCCTTCTTTTTGGCTAACCATATATAATATTCCAGAGTGTTATTATTATTATTATTATTATTATTATTATTAGTAGTAGTAGTAGTAGTAGTAGTAGTAGTAGTAGTATAATATTTTTTTCTGGTGAAAATGATTTATAACACCTATGTTTATGTGTATATATATGTATATACTATAACTCCTTCGTACATACGTGCCTAAGCACTAGGCACTGGGTTGGTTGAGGAGTATTTACTCGTTTTACGATACACGTTACGTTGTATAAAAATCCTTTTACCAAAAAAAAGCTTTGCTTCCTTTGGGATGCTTATGTAAATAATTAATACAAAACTTTTCAATGATGTATTTAAGCATATTAAAGTGTTTCAAGTGTTATCCATCGGTTTGCAGGGGCAGGATGTTAATTAAAGCTATGAGGCAGTAATGTTAGGGTTGTGAACCATCCTTCCCAGGCTTAACCCTACAAGCACCGAGGGGGGGCAAATTTGACCCCTCCTGAGCCACTTCTATCAAAACGATACACTTTTTGTTATTATCATTTATAAATGAAAAACAGTCCTACAGAAAAACGCAGAAAATACCCTAGTTTAACCTGTGATATCAATAAGAAGCATATGAATCTCCGTTATTTTGCTACACACGAATATTTCGAGAAACCGACGCCAATCATTTTGAAACACAGTCGATACATTATGGAACGAGTGGAAACGGCTGCCGACTGCCAGATGTACAATAACCTATACGATACCACGATACTAATATTGTTACAAGTATATATATATATATATATATATATATATATATATATATATATATATATATATATATATATATATATATATATATATATATATATATATATATACCTGTTTTGTATACTGCATGTTTTGCATTTATTGTTTATAAAGCTTTAGCTGATACACTAAACAGACCAACAAACAAACTGGCTTTGGTAACTAAAATGAAGGAAACCTATAGACTATATCGTCGTTGGTAGCGGCGCGGCGGGCGACACAAGCTTGTGATTAATGATTGATTGATAGTTTATTGTTGCAAGTAAACAACAATATAGAGAAGGGAGGAACATGCTATCCCAACCCCCAGGCAGTACAGAGTGTGATGGTACAACTAGTAGAGGGGGGTAATACGACGAAACGAAAAAGACAATGACAGGAATAAATGCACAAGGGAGGAGGAAGGAAACCTATTCGCGTGCGTTCGTGTGTGCGCGTCTGCGTGTGTCAACGGACGCGAGTCTCTGGGGGCGGCGGCGGCGGCTACACACGATTGTTTTGAATGATGAATTCTGGTACATACAATACTTATTTTGGCATTACCATGAGGTGATAACTGTCTCGTACATCATAACATTAGTTTATTTCACCGATAAAAATAGGAAGATATTGTGTTGTTTTGTGTTACTCAACATGTAGCTTTGTCTTTTTCGTTTTCCTATGATCCTCTCTCTCTCTCTCTCTCTCTCTCTCTCTCTCTCTCTCTCTCTGAGACTCAGAGAGAGAGAGAGAGAGAGAGAGAGAGAGAGAGAGAGAGAGAGAGAGAGAGAGAGAGAGAGGGTCATAGGAAAAGGAAAAAGACAAAGCTACATGTCGAGTAACACAAAACAACACAATATCTTCCTATATTAATCGGTGTATCTAAGAGAGAGGAGAAAGAGAGAGAGGAGGGTATGTATAAGAGAGAGAGAGAGAGAGAGAGAGAGAGAGAGAGAGAGAGAGAGGAAGGAGGGAGGGAGGTAAAACATATGGTTTATTTTGAGTATTCAGGACGAAAAGGAAAGCGAATTAGTAATAATGAAAAAAAAAATTCTCATGAGATGGGGAAAGAGAGGGTGGCAGCCGCTCTCTCTCTCTCTCTCTCTCTCTCTCTCTCTCTCTCTCTCTCTCCTGCAGCAGGAAGTAATAATAAGGAAATAATGGAAGAGGTAACGTTTCAAGGGACAAATTTCAGCCTGACTTATCCATGTGAACGAAAATAATGACAATTAAAACAAAATGTAGACAACTAACATTTTCCCCTTCCTTTTGAACATTCTAATTGCCTCTGTTTTACCATCGAGGATAAAGAAATACTGGAAAAGAAGTAAGAATAGTTCAAGTGACGGAGAGGGGCGAAGAAAGAATAGACGAAGTACTGGCCATTCTTCTTCCCCCCGCTTCCTCAAACCTTCTAAATGACTGTCTCCTTGTTGTCGAGGAAGTAGCCTAATAGTGAAAACATAATGAAAACTAAGTACTCTACGGTCTCAGAGCTGGTTATCCTTCCGCTTTTTTTCTCCCCATAATGGAAAAGAGAAATTAAGATATATGATTAGTTAACTAGACAAATTACTGGTACGATTTTGATGGGGTATTTTTTTTTTTCTTGAATGTCAAAACGAGGATATACAAATGGAAATGCAAGTTGACCGATTGATTGTGTCTTATTCTCCATCTTTCCTGCCCTGGTTATTTAGGTATATATTATTATCACGATGTAACGAATCGTTCTTTTAAGGGTATTTGCAATGTCTGTAGTGTAATATTTGTGATTCTTATCTCTGTATAAAAGCTTTCGCTGTCCCCGCCGCGCCGCGCCGCTCCAGCAATGGATAAAATTGTTTCCGGTCAACATATTTCCACCCCCTTGACGTATCAGAAACTTACTAATAAATATAAAAAAAAAAGGTAATTCAAAGACTCTCCACCATGGATGTGTCCGTGGGTGTCTTACTCAAGTGGCAAAAATTCTCTCTCTCTCTCTCTCTCTCTCTCTCTCTCTCTCTCTCTCTCTCTCTCTCTCTCTCTCTCTCTCAGACACACTTGTATGTATCTCTTATCATCGCTGTCTATTTTGTGCTGATTTTTCATGAATGATAAAATCAACAGCGAGGTAGCTACATACATGAAGCGTGTGTACGACATTTGTTTGCCGAGTGGAGATGTCTCCATTCTTCATCCAAGCCTGTGACGAGCGACAGAGGGAGGGAGGGAAGGAGGAAGAGAGAGAGAGAGAGAGAGAGAGAGAGAGAGAGAGAGAGAGAGAGAGAGAGTTACCTCATATTTTTTTGTACTCTTTTTCTTTTTACTTTCCAGTAGCTTCTTTTCACTCATTATTCATTATTGTTTTACACTATTGATTCGGCACCAGTACTTAGTGTGCATGAGCGTTATCATTGTTCAGATAAATGAGTACGATGCTAGGTGTTACGAGCGCGAAAATTTGAAAACGTCGGAGCTTATAGGGTTAAGCATAGGAAGAACAGTTGAGTCACGCAATCCACTTGGAATAATGTCTGTGCACCGAAAGGAAGTCGTTTTGCCTACCTCGGATAATCCCTGTTCCCTCTGGTACTGTGGTTTCCTTGCTCATCCTCTCTCTCTCTCTCTCTCTCTCTCTCTCTCTCTCTCTCTCTCTCTCTCTCTCTCTCTCTCTCTCACACACACACACACACAGGCACTTTTTTTTTTTTTCAATCAGCCCTGGATGGGATATTAGGCCATATTTATTTGCTTTTTTTTGTAGGTTTTGCTTATTTTGTTGTTGTAGTTGTTTATTTTTATTATCATCATTCACACAGTCATTTTTATAATCATCATTCATAGTCATTCATTCAGCACATACACTCCACATTACATCCGGGGAACCTAACCAAAGCTAGCTAAGCAGGGGTGGGCAGGGACACACAAGCACACAGCACACACACACACGGGGCTGAGTGGCCCAGCAATAGACCAACATCGCATATAAAAATGAGATAACATATATATCAATTTTATATGTATCACCTGCTGATTATCACGTGGACCACAACAGTAACAATACATTGGTTTACATATTTTATATGTAAGATTACCCTCGTATGATAAATATATATATATATATATATATATATATATATATATATATATAAATATATATATATATATATATATATATTTACGTCTTGGCCTATTGCGCCGGTAGGCTTCTTCCCGGTGGATCCTGGATTCCTGATGGTCGGTCCAATGCTTCTTACCGGTGGGGCCTGATGGTCGGCCCAGCCCGTTCTGGCGCAGGCGAGTGTTTATAGTGGCGCCATCTGGCGTTGGCTCATGCTGCCCTCCCGGAGCTCATCTTTAATCCTAGAATATAGAGTCCGGGTTGATAGGTGGTCTTCTGGACAGCATGTGGGTAGTTTTAAGCCACTCGGCGGCGGCTGAAAACTCCCAGCTTGGTGGCACCGGTCGGGATTGAACTCGCGTCCTCCTGAACGCGGGGCCGTCTCGCTATCCGTTCAGCCACCGCCTCCCCATTCAGCCGCCGCCGTTATTATTTTATATAATGATAAGGAAAATTATCAACCCAGACAAAAAAAATATATACATATATTTTGGTCACATCTCGTCGATCAAGCAGGTCTCTCTGAAGAATAGCATCAACAGGTCGGTCAACTCGGGATTCCCGTCACCAAGAACTGTGTCCAAGGTGATGGGAATGTCCCTGGCGCTGCAGTAGTTTACCAGTGGACCGCGTTCACGGGTAAATCTACTGCAACGCAAGATGAGGTGACCGATGGATAGTGTATTATCACACGTTTGACATAGTGGTGGAGAGGTTCTGTTAATGTAGGGGGTCAGGTGTGTGAGCCGGGTGCCACAGGCACCGCAGACACCTCAGGCAACACACACACACACACACACACACACACACACACACAGGCACCGCGGACAACCCCCCACCACCACCACACACACACACAGGCACCGCAGGCAACACACACACACTGTCATGATTTCATTATTCAAGGAATAGTCCGTGGAAAAATAACGCGGAAGTGACCGCCATTTTGATTGAGAGCGGGAACTCAGTTCCTCACCAAGGAGGGAAACCAGGCAGGCGGGAAACAGCACCTAATTCAAATCATATTCGTTATTACTGCCAAAGCTGAGCTATGTGTGGGATGTATGACCCACTATTACCTAGTGCATGTGTTAGGTTATTAATAAATAATAAACCATAGTCGTAGGGCGTTTAGTGTAAGTGTTACACAGAAAATGAGATGTCAGTATGGCGAGAGCTGTGGGTCTTGCCGCTCCCCGCGGCATCTTCCTCCGAGACTCCAACGCGACAAGACGTCCTCACCAATCTCCCGCGCCACGTTATTCATCGTGGTGGTCTTTCCAGCCTTCTAGTATCCACAAGTCAGTGAGACTGCGTACTTCAGGTGAGGAAAGCCCGTGGGAGGTAAGGAGGGCATGGCGTGTTGCAGAGAGGAAAGAGAGAAGACTGAAGAAGGACTCCAGGGCTCCAGACCACGAGGTAGATCAAGTGTGGGTCCCGCTGCGCCCATCTCCAGTTAAGTAATCTATTTGCATAAGATGTTTTAAGATAGATAGCTAGGTTGCTGTGTGCCTGGCATTAATTAATTATTTCTTAATTTCCAGAGGGTTTCTTTGTTGCTTTAAATAAACTTAAGAGCAGGTTCATCTGGTCTTTGCTTAATCTATGGAAGTGTGACTGGTCAGATAAATAAAATAAGTGACTAGAGGGGTTGTGAGTCTGACAACTCAATTTTCAGATATTTTATTTTATATTTTTATTGCTGAGAATTTGCGGGATTTTCGGAAGTCCAGACCTTTCAAGATGGCGCCCGGACAGTAAACTGACCTCACACTCCATAGGAAAGTATTGGCTGTTAGGCTCGAAGTATTTATCTCAAGAGATATCTATATCACAGTGAAAACTGGAAGCGGAAGAGTTAGGGTACAATGCAAAGGAAGCCAGAGAATATATAATCAAAGAGCAGGAGAAAGCGAGAGAAAGGGAAAAGGAGCAACACCATCTAGAATTACGGAAACTAGAAGCTGAGAGAGAGCGAGAAAAGGAGACCCATGCAGTAAAAATGGCCGAGCTAGCGGCAAATAATGGGAATGGTAGTAACTCAGAATAATAAAGTAGTTTCTCCAAAGCTAAAGCTTAATCATTTCAAAGAAGGTAACAAGATTGAGATTTTTATAGCGCGGTTTGAGGAAGCCGCTCACTTAATGCAGTACGATGAGGTCAACACGCGTGTGCAATTCATGAGTCTTTTGAAGGTAAAGCTTTGGAGGTGATTCATAGATTGGATGATAACTCTCGTGAGTATAAAGATATGAAGGAGGCATTATTGGCAGCTTATGGAATGACTGTTGATGATTTGAAGAATCAGTTTTCCTCTGCCTCCATAAATGACGATAAGACAGCAATTCAATTTGCTGCTCGCCTCAAGGGGTACTTATGTAGTGCGGCGACGGCCTGATGAACGAGCCTCCCATAACCCACTTAGCCAGTGGGGTACCTCTTTGGCCGACTCGGTAAGGAGTGGCTCTCCCGTCACGCTGGTCGCGGGTTCAATCTCAGGCAGCCGGAGAATACCCTCTCCTTGTTGTGATTAATTTCTCGTGTGTTTCAATACACGCAGGGGACGTGTGGGACCGAGAGAGTAATAGAAAAAGAGAGTAGAAAATCTCTTCATTAAACTGATGGCATACGGTGAGCATCCTCTCCTGCGATTCTGTTGAGTTTCCCCGAAGGGGTAACAGGTTGGATGGCCAATGCTCTCCGAGGATAATAGAAAATGGGAGAGTTGGAGGTATGTCTCAAAGGGACATTGTGGAGTTATATCTCAAAGGGACATTGTCAACACACAGAAATTAATCTACATAGGGGGGAAAGCCGTGTAGTGCGGCGACGGGCTGATGAACGAGCCTCCCATAACCCACTTAGCCAGTGGGGTACCTCTTTGGCCGACTCGGTAAGGAGTGGCTCTCCCGTCACGCTGGTCGCGGGTTCAATCTCAGGCAGCCGGGGAATACCTTCTCCTTGTTGTGATTAATTTCTAGTGTGTTTCGATACACGCAGAGGACGTGTGGGACCGAGAGAGTAATAGAAAAAAAGAGAATAGAAAATCTCGTCATTAAACTTAGATCAATGGCTCAAGAAAGACGTTGCTGAGGAGACAGTTGAAGGTGTGAAGGACCTAATATTGCGTGCGCAGTACGTAAAATCCTGCCCAGATGAATTAGTCACGAGGCTCAAAATAGACAAGGTGAGGAAATTGAAAGTTATGAAGGAAATGGCTAATTCCTATTTTGAGGCCTGCGGTAGGACGAAAAAGCCTGTAATTAAAAGCAATAACATGCAGAGTGAAGTCCCTAGAAAGATTGGTTCAGGCGTCGCCACCTACCATGGTGCGATCAGCCCAGCGTGGCCTTCAGCCAAAAGTAACCAACATTATGAACCATGTCCGAAGACTGGAAGTTATGGGTCGCGACCGTATTAGGGTAATAAGTGGCACACAAATCCTGCAGTAAGACAAGAAAGTGCAACGCAGCATGGTAATTATGGTAGAAATCAGGGTTCGCCACCACCTGTGCCTTCCGTGAACGGCCAGTCTCGCGATGAGGCGCAGAATCCATGACTAGTGGCCAGAACCGCCACAAATCAGTACGATGAGCGGTTGAATTTGAGTAAAGGTTGGGTAGGAGACCGAGAGGTTACGGTGATGCGGGATAGTGGTTCTACCATTTGTACACAGAGGCACAGCCTAGCTAGGAGCCATGAATTCATAGGCAAACGTAGAAAAATATGGCAGTTGAATAGCGCGCCAGTGATAGCTCCTGAAGTCAAGATAAAAGTCAAGTCACTCTATTACACAGGCTGGATCATGACGGTGACACTCGAAACACCGCTCTATGATTTAGTGATTGGCAACATTCCCGGAGTTACTAACGGGGTCAGTAAAAATGCAGTCACTCAAACACCTAACGCGGTGTTGGATCCAGAGGATTTTGGAGAAAGTGAAAGGGTAAAAGGAGAAGGTGAGCTTCAGATGGGTGCAGCAGTAGTGACCCGAGCAGCTGCTAAGCGTAAGAGCACTGTTAGGCCTCTCATGGTTACATCTCTTGGATATCTAACTAACAGCGAGGACGTAAGGAAGGAGGTGGAGAGAGACGACACCCTGCACGGCGTACGCAAACGTTTGGAGGAAAACATTGTCATTCAGCTGAACGACAACCGCGTCAGTTTGATCAAGCAGAGTGGCTTGATTTATAGGCAGATTATCTCTCCCTCGGGTGAAAGGAATTTGCAGTTAGTTGTGCCTGTGAGATACAGAGAGGCTGTTCTCAAGTTAGGTCACAGTACTATTCTAGGCTTATATGGGAAGAGCCAAGACACTTGCTCGCGTACAATCACATTTTTATTGGCCAGGGATAGGCCAGGAGGTAGCTAGGTTTGTGAGGTCGTGCGATGTGTGTCAAAAGACTATAGATAGGGGTAGGGTAAAGCCTGCTCCCTTACAGCCACTGCCCATTATTGACTCTCCCTTTGAAAGAGTAGCGGTAGATTTGGTGGGGCCGATCGAGCCCCGAGTCAGCGATGGCTCCCGGTACATTCTTACCCTTGTAGATTTTGCCACGCGTTGGGCAGAAGCAGTGCCGCTGAAAAATATTGAAACGCAAACTATGGCTGAAGCTCTCATGACTATTTTGCCGAGTAGGTATACCCAGACAAATACTGAGTGATCGAGGTACTCAGTTCACCTCAGGGATGATGGAGGAGGTACTACGTCTGCTAGCGTGCAAGGGGTTACGCACCACGCCCTACCATCCCATGGGGAATGGACTGTGTCAACGTTTTAACGGCACACTTAAGAAAATGCTTAAACGCATGGCTGCCGAACAACCCAAGGAATGGCCTAGGTACCTGGCGCCTTTGTTGTTCGCGTACAAAGAAGCGCCACAGAGCTCCACCAGGTTCTCCCCGTTTGAGCTAATGTATGGTAGGTCGGTTAGAGGTCCGCTTCAGTTACTGAGAGAGCTGTGGGATCACATACCAGTACGTGTTAGATTTAGGTGACAGGCTGAGAGAGACCTGTAACATTGCTAAGGAGGAGTTACTCAAAGCTAAACAAGTACAGAAAAGTTACTACGACAGGAAGGCAAAGTTGCGTAAGCTCAATGTAGGAGAACAGTGCCTAGTTTTGCTTCCCACAGCGAGCAACAAGCTGTTAGCTTAGTGGAAGGGACCTTACGAGGTTCAGGAGAAGGTTAATGACCTTAATTATATTCTCCTGGTTGACGGACACCCAAAACGGTTCCACATCAACATATTGAAACAATACTACCGGCCAGATGGAGCCGCAGGTTGCTTGCGAGAAAGTGAGTATGATGATGAGAAGGTGAGGCGTCTAGAGTCAGTTAAAGCTCACTATTCTCCACCTCAGACCGTAGATATGGGAGCGGCAGTAGTAATACAAGATGATGAGGACGGCGAGGCTCCTCTCAATGTTTCTTCTACACAGACAGAGTCAGTACATGACGTGACGTTGGGAGGAAAGTTAAACCCAGAGGAGAGGGAACAATTAGTATCGTTGCTAGAGCGTCTGGTAGCAGAGTAAGATGATCAAAGTGGACAGGTTAAGTGGCTCGGAGACTTATATTCGGATCTTGGGACCTTAAGATTCAGCTGAGTCGAGGAACCAAGTGCCGAAAGTGTGCAGATTAGGTGGCTTTCGAGGATGTTTGGCTGTGAGTTTTGCGGCATGCTTAAAATTTAAGTTGCATGGTATGGTGCATGGTGTGAAAAATTATGCAGTTAGCCAGGAATTTATACAATAAGTTACACAGCTTGTGTACACACCCGTCAAAAATTATCGTATTTTGAGCTAGATTATCGTACACCAACATTCACCTGTCTACTTGTTGTCAGTCTTGCAGAATATCACAAAATATACCACTGGAACATCAGACAACAATAACATGATGTTACATTTGATATGGGGTTCTGAAAATTAAAAGTATTGCATGTTACGAGAAGCTATATCGTGTACTCACCACTTTATAAGTCGATGGCTGAGTCCCCATGGATTTGTGGGTAGCTTTGGTCACTTTCTTTATCCGTAGGATATAGTACTTTTGAAGTCATACTTCTTATCATGCTCCTGGATGGTTCGAATGAGGTGCAATTTCCTTGGATTGTTTAGCTAAGATAATGTCTCTCACTGATTCTGTTTTTAGTTTATTTCTGTCTTTAGATTTCATTCTATTAATGTCTGAGAAACATCTTTCGCAATCTGCATTTGCATGGGGCAGTGAGAGGCATCCCAGTGCAAACTCAGACACACACTTGTATTTTGAACACCCCTCGCTATCCACAATCTTCCTTATCTCACTCCAAAACAAATCAGGAGCTTCATCTTTTAGCTTTTCCGTTTCCTTGCCCCCACTCATGATGTTCACTGGGAGATCTTCGAACTCAAGCTGCTTCCATTCGTCATCCAATTGTTGCAGTGTAGTAGCATCTTCACTAATTATGCGTGGAAGATGCACCGCCAGAGGAACCAGACTAGGTTCGCGGACTCCTTTCTTACCCAGAACGTGGGCTGGCTCCAAGACAGACAGTCTCGAGAGAATTGGGTCTCCAAAATCAAATCTCTTCTTGATCTGCTCTGCAGCTGTAACAAGGAATGATCTGCATCTCTTCCGGAATTCAGTCATGTTGTATCTATCCTTGTACAAATCAGGAGTACTTGTTACTCTTTTAAGCACAGAAGCTAATAAGTACACCTGCTCCAGCATATTCCATTCCCTCTCATTTCTTGGTTCAATATCACCAAGTGGTTGCTTCATTGTATAGTCTCTCTTCATGAACATTAACAATATATCCTTGTACAGACTACAAACTTGACTATGAAGTGCATTTATCACAACTCTTTCACTTTGAAAAAGAAGGTTAAACTGGGTGAATCTGGGCAACACTGATTCAAGGAAGCAAAAATATAGTCTGATAAAAGGATCATGCAACAGTTGATAAGCATCCTTTACTGCGTGTGACTGTGAGTAACTCTTACTCTGCTGATTGTGCAAGTCTGTAAAAAACAGCTGCAGAGCACCCCATTGTTCCAGTATCCTTTTGATGACAGCACTGTGGGAGAGCCATCTTGTACGTGATGGTGATAAAATTCTGTGTCTTTCTACTCCAGCGAAGTCCCTCAATACGTGTAGTGCGATCCTCCCTCCCTCCATCAGCCACTCACCAACTCCCCCCACGTCTCTCTCTCTCCGGGCCAGGAATTATTGCACGAAATATATAAATTATTGCACAAAATTGCAGATTATCGTACTATCGTACGCACTATATTTTTTATCTTACAGTAAGCTATATTATTGTATTTGTACGATAATTATCGTACGTCTGGGAACGCTGGCCTTTGCCAAAGTGATGGGGGTGACGGCCCCGTTATACTGGAGAGTGACAGTTGTCCCAAGTTGAAGGTGCCATACAGGAATATATTGCAACAAATATTTGCCCGACAGTTCATTCGGTGCTTCTTTTCATCTCTGCAATAAAAAAAGAAGGTTAAGGTGTTAGTGGAAAAAAAACGCTTAGGAAACACTTTTATTACGCTCTGTCTGTCTAGAGCCGCCCGTATCCTCGACAACTATTAATACTAAACTTGGTATTAACTTTCGACTTTGGTATTAACTTCACTCTCAAAGTGTATCCTCAACAACTATTAGCCCAATACCTACTCTTAACTTTGGTATTAACTTGAGAGTGCTGGCGAGGACTTCTAAACACTTACTAGTAAAGTTAATAGTGAATCCCAGACCCAGACCCATATCAACATGGCCACCGGACTTCCTCGCCCAGCCCGCCTCCGCAATTTAGAGTTTGATAGGGCGCTTTGGAACTGTATAACGATGGTAAACTTGTCAAGACATACATATTAGATCGTGCAGGAATGGAGTATGTGACTGATTTGGTGAGAAGAGAGCTACAAGATCCAGTTCAAAGGGAGCATTCCCTCACCCCGGGGTTGAAAGTGATTTTGACTTAAAGGTACTTGGCTATAGGAAAAATGCTGCAGTGTTCAAGTGATGAGTTAGGGGGTAAGCCAGAGTAGTGTAAGCAGGGTGATTGTGGAAACTCTGGCCGCCCTCAGTGACCCGTAGGTAGTCGGGAGGTTTATCCAGTCTCCCCTTGATAGGGTGGAGATCCGTGTAAAGCAAGCAGAATTCTACCAACTTGCCGGTGTTGTGGGAGTGATAGACTGTACCCATGTGAAAATAATGGCACCAAAGGAAAACGATGTAGTTTATGTCAACAGAAAAAATAAATAAACATAGCTTGAACATACAATTAGTGTTTGATGCCTTTGTTATTGATTAAAATGTGAAATATTCGAGTTAAGGAAAACAAAACATGGGAAAAAAACTTTATTTGTAGCAGAAAGGTACACACATGCAAATGAAAAAGATGACATTAAAATTGCATTAAAATGTCATTTAGAATATGATTTATAATTATTGCTGCCGGTTATTCATATTGAGATAATGGTGGTAAGAAAGCTTGTTAGAGACGTCTGCCAGTGTGAGGGAGGAGGAACGAAAGGTCGAGGTGACCACATCGCGAACATCATGACTTATGAGTGAAGTAAAACGAGGTTACTTGGTTTCTGTTTACAAAGTTCCAAGTGAAAAAACAACTTTATTGTGAATTCAGTGTATACTTTTCTGGAGTATTATGTTTACTGAGTGAATTGGTGACCAATCTGTTGCTATTTGTGTCTTGCTTGAAGATATTCATCATTGGATTCAAAGCTATGGTATTAATGTGCAATAGTCATCATAACAAAATACGTAGTAATTAATTACATGTCAACCTATTTATTTTCATGAGATCATGGTATGACCACTGAAAAACATAGCTTTTTTATCTTGGCTCCATTACAAATGCAGTATATAATTACTCTATTAGTGGAGTCTAGTTTTCAGCATCTTTTATTATTATGCCAATATTCTACGCACTCAGCTTGCAAACATGCTTAGGTTTATGTTGTCAGCTTGGGTCGGACTTATGTGAACACTTTACCAAGTGACCTAAGATTACTCAATGCTCGCAAAGCTATTGTATTAACGTGCAATGGTCATCATACCAAAATACGTAGTAATTAATTATACATGTTAACCTAATTATTTTCATGAGATCATGGTATGACCGCTGAAAACATAGCTTTTTTTTTATCTTAGCTCCATTACAAATTCAGTATATAGTTATTCATATATTCAATAAAGTAGTGGAATCCAGTTTTCAGCATCTTTTATTATTATGCCAATATTCTAAACACTCAGCTTGCAAACACGCTTAGGTTTATGTTGTCAGCTTGGGTCGGACTTAGGTGAACACTTTACCAAGTGGCCTAAGATTACTCAATGCTACCATATAGGTATACTACATCTTTGATTGTGAGTTCATCAGAGAGCACTGGAGAGCAGCATGAGTCTAATTAGGTGCTAATGAATATCCTACCTGCATCACAGACTACATAAAATGCAAATATGAACAGTGCCTAAAGGTGTTATAAGCTAATGATGGTAAAAATCTATATATATATATATATATATATATATATATATATATATATATAGATATATATATATATATATATATATATATATATATATATATAAAACTGTCTGCCCTAATGTCCCTCCCACTTTTGAAGGCCAAATGACGCCCCTGATTGTAACAACGCATCTTGTAACACCCATGACTGGGTGCCGGTGCAAATCTCCTCATTTAACACCGAGAAATTAATCTAGGCTCTAGGGAACTCGGAAAAATCCAAGTTAGAGAGTGCTGGCTGTGGAGATTGAACCAGTGACCTTCGACATACAAAGCCATGTCTGTCAGTCGAGCCAATAAAGGTAAAGGTAAAGTTGGGGCATACGCTGTAGCAGCGCGTGGCCTCGGTGCTCATCTCCGTAACATTGGGCCTTGAGCCTGTGGTGGGAGGGAGCCCATTACCCCGGGACACAGGGCCAGTGTGACATCCGGGTTACCACAGTTTCCCCAGGTAGTCATTTATCGACCAGCCCGAGAGGGAGGATGATCAGCTGGGTGAGCTGCACGCCGACTGCCCAGGCCGGGATTCGAACCCGGGCCCGCGTAGAAGCCAGGCATGCTGACCACTAGACCACGGAGGCGTATTGGAGCCCAATCTCAAGTGAACCCACTCACAATGGCACACAATTTTTTTTCCGGTAAATTTTGTGCTTTGAATGAATTTGCTAACCATTTCTGTCGAAAAACAGCAGAGATTATTTTTCACCCCTTCCACCCTAACCTCCTCAGTAATAAAAAAAGTGACAAAATCATAGCCTTGAGGCAGTAATATTCAGCCCCAGCATCAAAAAATTATACTGCTGCCCTATGAAAGGCATCTCTTAACTCCGATGAAGTAGGTGGTGACTGTGGTGGAGCAGCTTCATTGTCATCCCTTGCAGTGGCAGGTGTCATTGGGCCAGCAGATGATGAAGCAGTGGCTGGTGTCATTGGGCCAGCAGATGATGAAGCAGTGGCTGGTGTCATAGGGCCAGCAGATGATGAAGCAGTGGCAGGTGTCATTGGGCCAGCAGATGATGAAGCAGTGGCTGGTGTCATAGGGCCAGCAGATATTGAAGCAGTGGCTGTTGCCGGAGCAGCTAATGGTATATTTTCCACAAGTAATGAACAATGTGCTGGGATGGTCTCTAGCAATACTGATAAAGTGTGTATCTACAAAGAATATGAATTTAAGGGTAATTGATAAATTGTTTTAATAAGAATATAAAAGTTTTTGCCAAAAACATACAGGCCAGTCAATATTTCACTGCTGCTTGACTGTTGCTGCTGTCCTATCCCTAGCACATCATGTCAATGCTGAATGGGTCTGGTACCCCTTCAAATACATGAGACGAGCAGCCTATGATGTCATACACCAGTTTATCTACCACAGTTAATGTCTTAGTTATATAGGCAGGTGCCTGCGTATCTGTGGTGCCACACGTGTGGGGCACTCAGGTGCTGGGGGAAATGTCATTGTTATGAAGGGGCAGGGGTAAACCAGTGTATGCTGTGAGGCCTTGGTGTGGAAGTTCCCTGTCTGAACTGTGCAGCTAATCCCCCATACAGTGAGGGCCTTTTTTACTACCTCAGGGGCTGTGCAGCTGAGAAAGTGGTGTACATGAGTGTGAGTGTGTGAGTAAGTGTGTGCCTGTCTTGGCTAAAACCCTTCACTGGGGGAAGACAACCAAGGTATTTAGATAGATTGATAGCCATTGACAGATGAACATTAAAAAAAATTCTATATCAAATATGCAGTTCACTGCTATGAACTTATTAACTTTAAGCTGAAATAAAGGCATTGTGGCCAGTATAGCTGCATTCTGTGAGCACATAAAAAACTAACTAATATAAGTTTTACATTTAAAGACATAACAACTAAAAAAAAATTACCAGTCTGCCGCTGCTCATTCTTGCACTTGGCAATGCAAGGCTTTGATTTTTGTTGTACGTTGTACCAACGCCTCTCACAGTCATCCTGCGTACGGGGTCCACTCCCAGGGAAGGCACTGTCAGGGTATAAATGTGAAGCAAGTTTCTTAATCGTTTCACTATGGCATGCTTTTTATTTCCCATAACTTCTCCAATAACATTTAATACATGCTGTGATGGAAAGCTAAATCAGTACCAATATTTTATTTACATGCATCATAAGACATTAACTTTTTAGTTGTTATGAACATGGCCATAAATACTACTTTTCATTACCTACTTTTCTAAAATGCTTTTCTGTAAGTAGGAGGATATTACACAATACAGCTATACAAAAAAATTCAAAGCATTAATCTTAATTCCATTCTTTTGAGTACTTCTAACCGAACATTATATCACCAGAAACTGTTTGACCAATGCTATCAAAATAATATTTTCATCTTACTTTACCATTCTCATCAAATCTACCTATTCCGATATAGTCTTAACATAAAATATTTGTAAAAGTGTTGAGAGCCTGGCATGCCCAACCCACCCCCCCAAAAAAATCTAAATAAGGAATAAATAAAATAACAGGTAAATATGACTTGACTCTCTTATACTACTAACCCCCTTTCCACCTTTACAAACTTGGGGACCTACCATGTTAGGTTAGGACGTGTTTGGTGGGACATGTTTAGCAGGAGTTGGTTTAGTTATGTTAGATTGTTGAGGGAGTGGGGGTTGCAGCAGAAATGGTCATGATGATGCTATTCACGTGGAGCAGTAGGAAAAAGTATGTCCTGTTTGGAAACTCTGTGGTTGTGTTTGTATACAAAAATACCCTTTTGACGAGGTTAGGTTAGTTTGCAAGTTACTTGAATCATGGATATGTGAATATGTAACAAACAAAATAAAAGCGTTAACCTTAATTTCAGTATCTTGAGTACATTCCAATCTAACATTATATCACCATAATCTGTTTGGCCAATGCTATAAATATACTATTTTAATCTTACTTTACCGTTCTCACGAAACCTACCTATTCCCATATAGTCTTGACATAAAGTACTTGTAAAGGTGTCCATAGTCTGGCATGCCTAGCATCCCCCCCCCAATAAAAATAAATAATAAACAAATAAAAATAAATAAAGAATAAAAAAAGGGCAAATATGCCTAAACTATCTATACCAACCCCCTCTTTCCCCCCAACAAACTTGGCATGTTAAGTTAGGATGTGTTCGGTAGGACGGGGCAGGTTTGGCACTTGGGGACCTACCATGTTAGGTTAGGATGTGTTAGGTAGGACAGGTTTAGCAGGAGTTGGTTTAGTTATGTTAGATTGTTGAGGGAGTGGGGGTTGCAGCAGAAATGGTCATGATGATGCTATTCACGTGAAGCAGTAGGAAAAAGTATGTTCTGTTTGGAAACTCTGTGGTTGTGTTTGTATACAAAAATACCCATTTGACAAGGTTAGCTTAGTTTGCAAGTTACTTGAATCATGAATATGTGAATATGTAACAAAAAAATAAAAGCATTAACCTTAATTTCATTATCTTGAGTACATTCCAATCTAACATTATATCACCATAATCTGTTTGACCAATGCTATAAATATACTATTTTAATCTTACTTTACCATTCTCACAAAACCTACCCATTCCCATATAGTCTTGACATAAAGTACTTGTAAAAGTATGAAAACAGGGCAAATATGCCTTAACTATCTATACCAACCCCCTCTTCCCCCCCAACAAACTTGGCATGTTAAGTTAGGATGTGTTCGGTAGGACAGGGCAGGTTTGGCATGGTTAGGTTTAGTTATGTTAGGTTGTTGAGTGTTGTGGCAGAAATGATCATAATGAAACTATTCAGATACAGAATGAAAAGGTATGTTCTGTTTGGAAGGTCAGTGGTTGTGTTATTATGCAAAAAATACCCAATTGATTAGGTTAGGTTAGTTTGTAAGCTGATTGAACCATGAATATGTGATTACCAACCTTGTTACAGCTTCTGCCACTTCAGTCCACGCTCTCTTCTTATCCTCAGGGGTGATACTCTTCCCATAACACCCTCTGATTATACGTATTTTTTCTTGAATTTGATGTAAGAAGACCGTTTCATCTGGCGACCAATTAAACTTACTCCTTTTCTGCGCTGGTTCTCCGGCCCGTAGATGTGCTCATTGGGGCAGATGACGTGGTTATGGTGCGGTAATTTCAGCAGAGCAAGTCGTGACGCAGGAGGGGAGATACGGGCATTGACGAGTGACGGAGTAAAAGCAGCCTTTGAGGCTGCTTCTATCTGCCACAAAACTCAGTATTTTCTTGTGTTTGCCATTTATTATGTTTCTGTTGTACATTTATACATCTTTTCTTTATTATTCTTTTGAAATATATACTTAATTCATGTCGGATGTTTACGTTTTGCACGGAGGCGTCCTTAGCAACGAGCCCGCCATAAAGAAGAAGAAGATAATAGTAGCCAGGGATTTGCTAATACTTACACTCAAAGTTGACGAGGATAGCTTTTACTCTTACTAATTTGAAACTATTAACTTTGATAGTAACTTTAAGAGTAAAAGTTAATAGCTCTCGAGGATACGGACCCTGGTCTAGACAGTCTCTCTCTCTCTCTCTCTCTCTCTCTCTCTCTCTCTCTCTCTCTCTCTCTCTCACACACACACACACACACACACATACCTTAAGACTAAATATTTTCCACAGTCCTCTGCTAGCTACCTTTAACGTCTCTAATTCTACTAAATGCAATAAACATTACTAATTAATCTGACAAGTAAAATAAGGTTCTCAGTATCTGGTCACATTATTGTTCCATTATCTGACTTATGCTATGCATTTAATTTAATACTCTCTCTCTCTCTCTCTCTCTCTCTCTCTCTCTCTCTCTCTCTCTCTCTCTCTCTCTCACACACACACACACACACACACCACTTTTACAACTAGTATTTTGTAGAGAATCCTCTCCTGTTTATTACTTCCCCTAACCTCCTTGGCATAGACATGACTAGATTATTGCAAAAATCTTCTGACCTCAGGTCTTTCCAAACATTTTTAGTATGGGCAATAAGGTTTTCCTTATTCCTGGGCACATTACAGTCCCATTTTTTTTACCATCTTTGCCCAAAGATTTTCTATTGGCATCAGATCAGGGAACTTTGGTGGCCAGGGAAGTCGAATTACTTCAGGGTGTTCCCTGAACTGGGAACTGGGAACTGTGTGTTGGGGCACTGTCCATGGCAATGTTAATCGGTTGTGGTGGAGGTATCAACATCTTCCCGGTGGGGCCTGATGGTCGGCCCAAGGCTTCTTCCAGGTGGGGCCTGATGGTCGGCCCAAGGCTTCTTCCAGTTGGGGCCTGATGGTCGGCCCAGCCCGTTCTGGCGCAGGCGAGTGTTTATAGTGGCGCCATGTTTATAGTGGTGCCTATCAAAATCCGGTCTGAAAATAGCGACATCAACGGGAGAGAAAATTGGTGAAATAACGAGGGCTAAAGAGACCAAAGTCATCAATAATAACAGTGTTATATACAGTATACCATGTAGAGGATGTAGAAAGAACACATAGGAGAAACAGGCAGAGGACTGAAGAAAAGGATAACCGAACATAAGAGAGTTATTTTAAAACACAAGACGTCAAACTCACTCGTTGTGCATATAGATAGTTGCAACCACCTGCCAAAATGGGAAGCCGCCAAAGAAATTAAGATAGGATTAAAGAAAAGAATGAGAAAGACTATAGAGGCGGCCCTTATAACAACAAGAGAGGTCTCTAATCATAGGGAAGGGTTCGTCAGGTGGGCGGATAATGCCGCTAGATTAGCCCTCAGGTCAGATACACGAAAAGGATCGTCAGGTGAGCGGATAATACCGCCAGATTAGCCATCAGGTCAGGTAAACGGAAAAGGATCGTCAGGTAGGCAGATTCTAAGTAGGGAATTTTGTATGTTGATATAAATAATGTGTTTTCAACCCAATGCATCAGTTTCTCTGAGGATGGCTTCTTAGCCGAAACGTTAGAAATTAAAGAATCTATACTCCTCCCTGTGTTTACCCCCCACCAAACCTATCCACTTGTCAAAATGAACAGTTCATATATATATATATATATATATATATATATATATATATATATATATATATATATATATATATATATATATATATATATATATATATATATATATATAAGTTGAGTTGGAATAATAATGAGCATTAACAGTGCCTCAACATAAGATTTGTAAAGAATTTGAAAGCTTGCCATATTCTAGTTCGTGAACGAAAATCAACGTAAAGTGCGACATCACTCCCTCTCGCGATTGTACAAGTTAACAACCTGTATCAACAGGACCTAAACATATGTCTATCCTTTAGATAACACTTCAAACCTTTTATTTTACCCTTGGCTACTTTTCAATTGCATATTTAAATTGATTTACATATAAATACGAAGAATAAACAAAAATTAAGAAAAGCAAAAAAAGCCCCCCCCCCCCCATTTATTTTTTATTTTTTATACCGGGATTTTTTCCAACCCTGACTATCAAGATTGTGCATTTGTTCTCACGGGAATGAACGACGCGGAACAGCCGGGCTGAAGTCGCCCGTTGTGACTTTTCGGCCCCTTAAGCGGCTCGCACACGTTCCCGGTCCCGTCCCGGTCGTCCCCGATCACTCCCGATAAGCCAGTCGGCGGTTGACCGGTTTTAAATCGGGTGTATAGGATCGGTGTGTATAATAAACGCCCCTCCAATTGTTTTTGATCATTCATGTATCTGACCTCGCCATGGCTTTCCTCAGGTCTCGTGAACATGAGATTGAACTCCTCACATTTGCCGTGGATAGTTACCAAATTTGTTGATGCTCCTTTACCTGCTGGAAAATAGACGACTGAAGATAATAAAGAAGAGACGTGGGGCATCGGGCGTGAGAACATGGACGCAGAGAAGTAAAACCTAATGTGCATAGACAGGGATATGTTCCAGGAGGTACTGAAATGTGTAGCACCAGGTTTTGTTTTACTAGGGTCCGGCCGCCTAATCGCATGCCACTCCTCCCTAATCTCCAGGTCAAACACAGGTGTCACTCGCGGTCTACCGCCGGTCTACCGCCGGTCTGCCGTCGGTCTGCCGCCGGTTGCTAGCGGTTGACCGACGCTCTACCGCCGGTCAGCCGCCGGTAGTTTTTGATACCGCCGGTCGACCGGGAGCATCCCCGATATTTTTGAAAATTTTAAAGTTGACCGGCTGTGGTCGGCGGCGTCTACGATCATCAGGGTCTACCGGCGGTGCACCGGCGGTCTGCCGCCGACCATCTCCGATCTTACCGCCGGTCAACTACGACTGGCTTATCGGAAGTGATCGGGGATGATCGGGACCGGGACCGGGAATATGTGCGAGCCGCTTTACTTAGCACCTCATCGCTAAGCCGGTAACCTGAGTGACCTCCTAAGAGACCGCCTACCTACACCCCACCATCAACTGTCACCTGCCCTTGACCTGACCCAGCGTTTGACTTGCAGATTTACGCCTTGAAAAGACTGCCCTTCCCCCCCTCCCGGTACCACCCCCTCCTGCACTCCAACCCAACCCCCACTCCCAAAGCACCATCGCTCCAACCTACCCGCAAACACATTAAGCCCCCATTCCCCATCCCCTTTCCTGTAAATGCATTACGTACGAATTTACTTTCAATATGTGACATAAACATGCGCATTTTCAGCCTAACGGCTGCCATAACTAAATAAACCGTTTATTATTATTATTATTATTATTATTATTATTATTATTATTATTATTGTTACTACTACTGCTACTATATACTCTCTCTCTCTCTCTCTCTCTCTCTCTCTCTCTCTCAAAGACACACACACACACACTCTCTCTCTCTCTCTCTCTCTCTCTCTCTCTCTCTCTCTCTCTCTCTCTCTCTCTCTCTCATTATGTTGCACTTAGGTGTCAGGATTCAGAGCAGGGAGAAGATTGTAGTGGAAGGTAGCGTGGATACGGGTTGCGTGACGTTGGGGAGGCTGGTCGTTCCTTGTAGTGGACACGTATACTTGCCGGAGCCTCCCGTGGTCTTGATCTGGGTATTCGATGCAGTCAGCCAGAGTATTCTTCGGTTAATCCTCAATTACCGAGAATCTGCGGAGTGTGGTGTGTTCGGCTAAAAGTTTTGTACAAGAGAGTAACGCGGTCGCATTTTCAACTTCTGACGTCAATTATAATTACCCATGTCGTCACTGCCACGTAGGCAAATTAATATTTTAAGGCTTATTCGACACACTCCTCATACCCCTTCTAATTACTTTGTGTGATATTAATTACCACCACTTGTTACTTAATTTTATCTGAATGGCTTTAGAATACTAATTCCCAAATATACAATATATACAAATGGAATAATATCCACAAGCTAGAAATGAAAAGGCCATGGAAGCCCGTATTGTCAGCTACAACAAGAACGCAAACCTTCTCTACCCCCTTCTTAGAGATAGGTATGTCCCACGAAAGGTGAAGAAAATACTATATGAAACTACTTCAAGACCTTTAATGACTTATAGTTGCATGTGAGCTCTGGACCAAACTACGAGAAAACTCAAGCTTGGGCAGCTTGAGTTTTACGTATTGAGTATTGCGTATTATCAAGGGTGTAAATATAAGGGATAGAAAAGAGCTAAATGTAGGTAGCATTAAAGGGTTTGTGGAAAGAGAGCAGCTACGTTTAGTATAGGTATGTCATATGAGAGTGGAAAGAAACAGGTTAGAGTACCACAGTATTGGATGGGTTAGTGTCCTAGAGGTAAACGGTCATTAGAAAAACCGCAAAGGAGGTGGACTGAGAACATCAAAGAAGGGCTTAGAAACGCATGAACTTCCCTGCAACAAGTTTTGCAAGAGAGACGGCATGATGACCGGACAGGCTGGAGGAGGTTGACGCAAATTGACAGGTCGACGCAGACCTGGGCCTAGATTCACTAACGAGTTACGACGTTCATAAGTCACAAAAAATGTCTTAAGGCAACCTTCGGCTGCTTTGGGCTATTCACTGAACAGTTACGACACTCTTCCGGCACCGTAACTTTACGGCAGCTCCAGACATGGCGTAAGTTATCGTGACCCGTACGTAGGGCAGATTTTCTCCAAAACACAAGGAGGAATGAAGAAGGGGAAGACCCGCTGCCAAAATAATGAACAAAACGTCACAGTGGTATCAAAATATTGCTTTATAAGGACGTGTCAACCGTATATAATACCATTCACTGAATATGTGGTGATTGTGAACTCCTACACTATTGAATCAAATATCCTGCCGTAAACACTTGTGATAATATATATGGAGGGCTTGTAATGCAAGCAGGAGATTCACCAGGGGGTAATGTGGGCACTCATACATGCTCGGTGAATAATTTAGTCTTAATTTGTAGTTTGTAATACCTTAGACCACTAGCTCAACCAAGGATGGGCCGGGCTCCACCCGTTTACCGTTGATGAGGTTTCAGGCCCTGCACCCCCAAAGTTTCTCTTGGTTAGTCTTTTTCTCTGCCCTCCAATCTCCCTGAACATATTTCTGGGTGTCCCCCTGCCATTGTTTAGCAGATTTTAACGACCTATTTTACAGACACAAACTATTCATTACTGGGTAAATTATCATATCTTTTTTGTGGAGTTAGTTATCACCAGGAAACAATTATGAAAGTACTAGAGTTGATTTGGTGAGTCTCATACTTGGGTTGACAGTTTACTCTCCTCTGTAACGATAGGCTACTATCCCCAGCGGCAATTATAGGTTACAATTTTAGCAGAGTTAGGTTACCATCCACTAGGTTAAAATGAGTCTGTTAGTTTGTAAATAGATTTGGGAGTGCAGACGGCTGGACAATATATGCCGCAGTGCTTGTTATAGTGAATTCTGGGGTAAATTTGCTGCAGCACTTTCATAGCTGAATTATTGTGGTAATAAACAGATCCCCATTAAAAAGCATCATAACATACCACAGGAAATAAGTAATATGCATCTCAAATAGACTGCTCCTGCTAAGCAATTACCCATTCTTTGCAACATGCATTATATGTTTGTTGGATATTTTGGTAATTTAGTCATCCCATGGCTCATTCTTGTCTCAATGATATTTACTGTATTAAGGTATTACATTTACTATTTAGTATGCTAGTTTTACTGGGTGTTATAGATGATGTGTCTAGTAAAGGTAGGGTGAAGTTGGGGGCATAAACATAGCTGTGTGTGGCCTCGGTGTTCATCTCCATCACATGGTAACCTATTGCTGGTAAATTAGCAACCTAGCAACACCTGTCAAGGTTTGATTCATCACCCAGTTTTATTCCCACTCATAGTGTCATAGTTACTATAAGTGAAAAAGTTTTTTATTATCTTAGGTTGAGGCTAAATATATATAGATATATATATATATATATATATATATATATATATATATATATATATATATATATATATATATATATATATATATATATTTCATGCAAAAGGTTAAGTGAAATATATAATTACTTCATTTTCTATTTATAGCACAACATTAAAACTAGAAAATAAAGGTTATTTGTTCATAGACTATAAAAAATCTTTCTCACCTTGAAATTCAAGTTATTTTGGGGGTATTGACAAGAAAATAATGTTTCTGATTTTAACTCATATATGCACTTTTTTCATTTATGTAACCTAACCTTACTAAAGTACTGACTCGTATGTTGCTGGTACAAGTTGAGAACATAATGAAAGAGTGGGCATTGATATATACATTATTAAATATTTAAATGTGTTAAATAGTGTACTGGCAATAAAATACAGGAAATCATCGAGCAAATTGGTGTTTGGGTGTGTTTCGTTAAGAACTCGGTAGAGTTCTTCAAAGACAATGGCACTGCCCACTGTCAAAACACATTCCACTATACCTAGAAAATTTCCACGACGACTGTTAGCTCTCAAGATATAGCTGGAAGCCAGACTCTTTCTCAAGTCATCAGAGTTTTGAGAGAAGTCTTGGGCTCTCCAGGATGTGACACACACACACACACACACACACTCACATACACACAAACACACAATTATATACTTTGAGAGTAAGAGTAGTAAAGTTGGGGGGATACGCAGTAGCAGCACATGACCTCTGTGCTCATCTCCGTAACATTGGCCCTTGAGACTGTGGTGGAAGGGAGCCTATTACCCCGGGACACAGGGCCAGATATATAAGTTACCACAGTTTACCTTCCCCAGATTTCCCCAGGTACCCATTTATCGACCAGCCTGAGAGGGAGGATGAACAGCTGGGTGAGCTGCACGCCGACTGCCCGGGCCGGGATTCGAACCCGGGCCTGCGGAGTAGAAGCCAGGCACGGTAACCACTAGACCACGGAGGCGTATAACTTTGAGAGTGGCACAGGCTAAATGAACTTAATTATAATGCTTTTGAAAGTCACTTAATCTGACTTCATATATATGATAACAACTTCTTTACCAATTAAAGAAAGAACTGCTGGTATACATGAACACAATCACAACTTAAATTGTAAAAAAAGGGGAGACATTATCAAACTCTAAAAATTAACTGCAGGACAATATGGCTGAGCTTATTATACACTTAATAAAATGTAAAGCTTATAGCACCTGTGGTGTGAATTATTTGGAGCAATTCTTCACAGCCTGCTATTAAACATCTTTTTATATGTTATTTCCTATAGAAAACAATTAAATAAATTGCAAATCCAAAACATGTTTGAAGAAAGCAAAATAGACCTTTAGTGATGCATAAGAAATACAGAATTTCATGCCCTGCAATATTCAACAAAGTCCTGAAAAGCTCCAGCTATTGCAGTCATTCTGGTTGAAACTATTCAAGGAAATTACACATTTCTGCAAACTATCCAGTAATATATGCTGGTCTTGCTTCTTCAGAATCTTTTATCTTGTGTCTCCTGCCTGGAAGTTTAAGGGTCCGACGCTGCACCAATGCTGGGACATATGGGCTGCTAAGTGTTGTAGCACCCACTACACTTACAGGTTACACTCAGTTTCCTATAAAAGGAAAATTATTTGCTTGGTCATCATAACCAGGTTCATAAGATAGATATTTACATAGATTTACATAGAAAATCAGACCACATAGACCCCATGGTCCAGACTAGGTGGTCTGTCCTTAAACCTAAGTGATTTCACATTAACCAGATGGCTCCAAAACGTTGCTTTTCTACTCTAGTTAATATTAAGTTCAAGGAAGTGACGGTCGAGCTTGTTTTTAAAGGAGTCAATCGTGTTACACTGGACCATTGATGGTGGGAGCTTATTCCATTCTCGCACTACAACGTTGGTGAAGAAAAATTTCGTGCAGTCTAAATTTACTTGTCTACATTTGAGTTTTGTGCCATTGTTCCTCGTTCGCAAAGTGTCATCGATCATAAACAATTTTGTTCTGTCTACATTCGTGAAACCATTAAGTATTTTAAAACATTCGATCAGTTTTCCTCGGAGGCGACGTTTCTCAAGAGAGAACATGTTAAGGGTGGAAAGCCTTTCTTCGTAGGATTTGTCGCGCAAGGAAGGGATCATTTTTGTTGCTCGACGCTGAACACCTAGTTTAGCAATGTCCTTTGCATGGTGGGGAGACCAAAACTGTACCGCATATTCCAAGTGGGGTCTGACTAAACTATTGTAGAGCGGAAGTATTACATCTTTATTCTTGAATAAAAAGTTTCTTTTAATGAAGCCCAACATTCTGTTCGCTTTATTTGCTGCATCGATGCATTGATGTAAGAATTTGAGGTTTGACGCGATTTTAATCCCCATGTCCTTAACGCATTGAACGCTTGTGAGTTTAACGCCGCGTATTTCGTAATCGAACTTCTTATTTTTTGTTCCAACTTGAAGGACCTGGCACTTGTCTACGTTAAAGGGCATCTCCCATTTATCTGACCAAGCTCAATTTTTGTGCAAATCCTCTTGGAGGGTTTGCCTGTCTTCGTCAGTAAGAACCGAGTTACCAATCTTTGTGTCGTCTGCAAATTTACTAATGCGATTATTGAGTCCAACACCCACGTCGTTGATGTAAATAATGAAGAGCACTGGGCCAAGAACCGAGCCCTGAGGGACGCCACTAGTGACCAGCGCCCACTCTGAGTTAAATCCGTCAATCACAACTCTTTGTTGTCTGTTGCTCAACCAATTCGCGATCCATTGGTTTACTTGACCCTCAATGCCTATTTGCTTTAATTTATAAAGTAATTTATGATGTGGGACTTTATCAAACGCTTTCTGGAAATCAAGATAGACTACGTCCACTGATTTGGTTACGTCTTAAATTGAGAAGAGATCGTTATAAAAGGTCAGTAGGTTTGACAGGCTGAATCTTTTCTGGAAATCAAGACAGACTATGTCCAATGATTTTGTGACGTCATAAACTGAGAAGAGGTCGTTATAAAAAGTCAATAGGTTTGATAGGCAGGATCTTTTGTTACGGAAGCCATGTTGTGAATCCCCAATTAATGAGTGGCTTTCGAGGTAGCTCACAATTTTGTCTCTAATTATGCTCTCGAGTAGCTTACCTAATTGAAGTTAGACTAATGGGTCGGTAGTTACCTGGTATTTTTGGCTCCTTTCTTAAAAATCGGTGTCACGTTAGCTTTTTTCCAATCCCAAGGGACGATGCCTTGTCGCAAGGTCATATTGAATATGGTAGTGAGGGAGGAGAGTATTTCTCTCTTTGTTTCTTTAAGCAGTATAGGATATACTTTGTCGGGTCCGGGGCTTTTATTTGTTTTAAGTGAATGGAGAGCTTTAAGGACTTCATCGGTTGTTATTTAAAAATTAGGCAATGCATGCTCGAGATTTACAATAGTACTGGTGTTGATGGTAGCGAGAGGAAGACTGTTAATATTAAACACCGAGGAAAAGTAATTGTTTAAGAGGTTTGCAATGTGTTGGCTGTCAGTCACTAGCGCACCGTCGCTGTTTGTTAAAGGTCCAATACCACTTTTGATCGCCTTTCTGTTGTTTATGTAACTGAAGAAAGATTTCGGATTATTTTTACGGTTGGCTGCAATATTTTCTTCATATCTACGCTCTGCCTGACCTACTAGTCTTTTTACTCGTCGCCTGGCATCATTATAAAGTCTAATGTTTTCGGGCGTGCTTTGTTCTTTCTTTAACCTGTAAAACAATTTTCTCTCATTGACTGATTGTTTAATTTCGCTATTAAACCACGGTGGGCTTTTATTAGTGTTAATTCGTTTCTCGCACAAGGGGACGAATGTGTTCTGCTGATTGAGTAAGTGATTTTTAAAGCTTAGCCAGGCTTCCTCTACGTTGCCGTCATCTGATAGTTGTATTTCTGTTAGTTTTTGTCGGATTTCTACGAAGTTAGCTCTTTTGAAATTGGGCACCTTTACTTTATTTTCAGTCACTGATGATTGAACTCTAATGTCGACGCGCACTAATTTATGATCGCAAGAACCAAGGTGTTCTCCTACCGTGACATTACTGACTAGGTTATCTTGGGTCGTTATAACAAGGTCGAGTATATTATTTTGTCGAGTTGGCTCAGAAACCATTTGGCTTAGATAATTTTCTTCTAGAAATTCGATCATTCTATGTGACTCGCCTTCTGTACCTGACAGTGTCGCCCAGTCGATATGGGGGAGGTTAAAGTCTCCTAATATCAGTGAGTCGTTGTTATTAAGTGACTGCCTTAAGACGCTGTACATTTCATCGAGTGATTGCCCAGGAGGTCTGTAAATGACAGATATATTTAAATTGACTTTTGCAATGTTGACTCGCACGCACAAATGTTCAACATTACTGTTTCCCGGTGTTTTGTCAGGGGGTTGCAAATAGCTTTTGACATAAAGGGCGACGCCACCGTCTCTACGGTTTACACGATCTTTGTTGAAGAGTCTGTAACCATCTATGTTGTATTCGGAACTTAAATCAATATTTGTGGTGTCGATAAATGTTTCGGTTATAGCAATTATGTCAAAATTTTCTGTTAGAGCAAGACATCTCAGTTCATCAAATTTGTTTCTTAGGCTACGCGCATTGAAACTAAGGATTTAAGTTATCTAGAGGCTTGGTAATAGAGGTGGTGGTACTTGCGGTTACGGGTTTGTTGCGATGCACGGCGTCTATTTACACGGGCGGGGTGGAGGGACGTGGCTGTGACTCGTTTTTTGCTCGGATGACACGTACTGCGTCGTTGAGGAGCCTTCCGAATCTGGCTGCCCCGATGGGAGACAGGTGCAATCCGTCCCTGTGGAAGAGCTCACTTTGTCCATAGAAATTGTCCCATGCGTTGAAGAACTCCACGTCAAGCTCCCTACAAAGAGTCTGTAAGCGATTGTTTAGGCTGAAGGCCTTACTGAAAAAGTCGCTCTCCGCCCAAAGTCGCTCTCCGCCCAAGAGAGAGAGAGAGAGAGAGAGAGAGAGAGAGAGAGAGAGAGAGAGAGAGAGAGAGAGAGAGAGGTAAAAGTGACTGGCTAGTAGTTAAAGGTTAAGAAGCAATGAAGTAGAAAGTTTATAGTTAATAAACTTAATCTGTGGAAATGAAGAAAGCAAAGAAATACAATGACTAAGTTATAATAGTGAATTTAAAGTATCTATGTTTTAATAGGAAGTTAGTTTATCTCAAGCACTATGAAAGAGCTTTTTACTTATTGTTATTGCACTTATAGTAGAGCGACAGTGTTTTAAGCCATAATACAGCAAGCTGCTCTTTGGAAAGTATGCCGTTTTATCTACTTTCCAATATCTGAACAGCTGACAATGTCTGAGCTCCACTCCTAATCCTAGCCACATTACTGGGCAGTGCCCTGGTGGCAGAAGTGGCAAATCTTAATGACTGATATGTTTGCTAAGCTCTGCTGCTCAGTAAATGGCCTCACCTCTGAAAATACTGAAATGACATCACGTACTGAAGTGTGTGTGGCCCCATATCCTTTCCCCTCTCCATGGTGAGATAACTTGGTGCATGCAATTATATTACACTTTTACCTACAGAGGAGGTCAAAACAGGGTAATGAGACTGATCATGGACAACTTGGAGGACAAAGTCATGGCTAAGAACTGACAGAAAGGCACGTTTATAACGTTACCTAAAGGATACCTTCATGCAGGTTAACAAAAATGTTTCACTCACGAGCACGTTTTAGCAACAATATACCAAGCTGACTCTCCACATGACAAGTGATTGGCTTACCTGAACTTCCTCACTTCATCTCCGTACTCCCGGTGGCGCAGACAACATCGTCTGCCTCTGTCACAGACAGCGCCTGCCTCTGTCACGGGCCACGTGCTGCACTGGTGTTGAGGTTCCTGTGATTGGCTACTGTCTCTAGAGTTTTTTTTTTTTTTTTTTTTTTTTTTTTACAGCAAAGGAGACAGCTCAAGGGCACAAAAAAGTAAACATTAATAAAAAAAAAAAGCCCGCTACTCGCTGCTCCCAAAAAGAATCCAAAGAGGTGGCCGAAAGATAAGTCAGCTTCGGGAGGAGAGGTGTCCTGATACCCTCCTCTTGAAAGAGTTCAAGTCGTAGGCAGGGGGAAATACAGATGAAGGAAGATTGTTCCAGAGTTTACCAGCGTGAGGGATGAAAGAGTGAAGATGCTGGTTAACTCTTGCATAAGGGGTTTGGACAGTATAGGGATGAGCATGAGTAGAAAGTCGAGTGCAGCGGGGCCGCGGGAGGGGGGGAGGCATGCAGTTAGCAAGTTCAGAAGAGCAGTCAGCGTGGAAATATCGATAGAAGATAGAAAGAGAGGCAACATTGCAGCGGAATTTAAGAGGTAGAAGACTATCAGTATGAGGAGGAGAGCTGATGAGACGAAGAGCCTTTGCCTCCACTCTGTCCAGAAGAGCTGTGTGAGTGGAGCCCACACATGAGATGCATACTCCATACGAGGGCGGACAAGGCCCCTATATATGGACAGCAACTGTGCAGGGGAGAAGAAATGGCGGAGACGGTACAGAACGCCCAGCCTCGAGGAAGCTGATTTAGTAAGAGATAAGAAGTTTCTAGTTGAGATTTTGAGTTAAGGATAGACCGAGGATGTTTAGTGTTGAGGAAGGTGATAGCTGGGTGTTGTCAAAGAATAGGGGATAGTTGTTTGGAAGATTGTGTCGAGTGGATCGGTGGAGAAACTGTTTTTGAGGCGTTGAAGGACACCAGGTTCTTCTTGCCCCAATCGGAAACAATAGTAAGGTCTGAGGCTAAGCGTTCTGCAGCCTCCAGCCTTGAGTCGTTAAGTTCCTGTAGGGTGGGTCTTCTATTAAAAGAAGTTGAGTAATGCAGAGTGGAATCATCGGCGTAGGAATGGATAGGACAGTTCGTTTTGGAAAGAAGATCATCAATGAACAACAGAAAAAGAGTGGGAGATAGGACAGAACCCTGTGGGACACCACTGTTAATAGATTTAGGGGAAGAACAGTGACCGTCTACCAAGGCAGAAATAGAACGGTCAGAAAGGAAACTGGAGATAAAGGTACAGAGAGAAGGATAGAAACCGTAGGAGGGTAGTTTAGAAAGCAAAGATTTGTGCCAGACCCTATCAAAAGCTTTTGATATGTCCAGCGCAATAGCAAAAGTTTCACCGAAACGGCTAAGAGAGGATGACCAAGAGTCAGTTAAGAAGGCTAGGAGATCACCAGTAGAACGCCCCTTGCGGAACCCATACTGGCGATCAGATAGAAGGTCAGAAGTGGAAAGGTGCTTTTGAATCTTACGGTTAAGGATTGATTCAAAAGCTTTAGATAGACAAGAAAGTAAAGCAATAGGACGGTAGTTTGAGGGATTGGAGCGGTCACCCTTCTTAGGTACAGGCTGTGTGAAGGCATACTTCCAGCAAGAAGGAAAGGTAGATGTTGACAGGCAGAGGCGAAAGAGTTTGACCAGGCAGGGTGACAGCACGGAGGCACAGTTTTTAAGGACAATAGGAGGCACTCCATCAGGTCCATAAGCCTTCTGAGGATTGAGGCCAGAGAGGGCATAGAAAACATCATTTTGAAGACGTATGTATCGAGCGCTGCCATTGGTTGAACGAAATATGTCAACAACACACTACGCCGTCTGTCGGCGGGAGTGTGAAACAGCGTTAAGGCAGAAAAATCTAAACATGGCGGACTTAAGATTTTTTTGTGAATCGCAAAATACGACAATCTTATCTCCGCCATATTGGATCCGCTTAAGATTGTCGTATCTGCGAGGCGTTAGTGTATCTGGGCCCTGGCAAGCGGACGGTGAGAAGATGAGGTATACAACTATAACATGTAGCTTCAACATGTTTGCATGCTATATGAATCATTTATAAGCAACACAATATTATCATAAATGCGGTATGTGTGTGTGTGTGTGTGTGTGTGTGTGTGTGTGTGTGTGTGTGTGTGTGTGTGTGTGTTTACGTCTTCGCCTGTGGCACCGGTAGGCGCTGGGACTCGCTAAGTGTGTGTGTGTGTGTGTGTGTGTGTGTGTGTGTGTGTGTGTGTGATCTTGACATTTGCACTGAGATCAGGTGGATCGTTTAACGGTTTATATCAAAATAAGAAAACATAATCCAACCTTTGAAAAAAAGCCGAGGGTTTTTTTATAATAAACTTTTTTGCGGTACGGAAGAAAATAATCCCGTATACAAGAAACCTTTGCTTCTTCATGTATTCCCCGTCGAAGCGGAGTCACTCTGTCATGATGGCGGGGTTTGAAGCGGGGTGGCGGCACCACCTACCCGATAGCGTGCCTGCCTCGGCAGGGCTCGGTGCCCGTCGAGCTCTTAGACCAGACCTCTTAGACCTTCATCACCGATATAGGAGGCTTACCGGTGAAGTCGTATGCGCCTTCCCTTTTACAACCTTGGGCAGGACTAGTGTCACCCCCACGTGTCTGCCGCGCGTGGCGTCCCGTACATTGGGAGGATGGGAAAGTGAAACTGCTATTTATAGATATATGAGTAACAAAACTACTCTTCCCCGGCCTGCGCTTCCCTGGATACTCCGAATCGACCCACTTTCATCACCACGCCGGAGCCTTTCATGGCTCCTGGTGGTGATTGTGGGAAGTCCCTCCCCTTCCGTGGGTCTGATCATGACAAGTATTTGCGACCTGGAAGTCCATGAAATGGTTCTCATAAACTTCGGGGTTCCCCAACCTCCCAAGTTTAAGTTTTGGTTGACACCATCAGACTCAGCAGTGACTGTAGAATCAAGATGTATTGTAAAAACTCGACAAAAAAAAAATGGTATTACGATGAGTTGAACAGGGAAAATGTTAAAAAAATGTTTATAACACGTTTTAATTATGCTCACTATTTTAAACAGTTGTTCATTAACTGCAGAAATATATTATTACATGACGTAGGAAAATCTCTCATGAACACGATAGTGTGATCAGAATGCAGATGAAGCTCCACATATTGAAGACACAGGGTTGTTTATAGCAACATGTCACTCGCCTCAACCATCATGGCGCGCGCGACACTCATTTTTTTTAACATCATCATACAGGGTGTCTCGACGCCGTGATGGTTGGGGCGAGTGAAATGTTGCTATAAATAACTCTGTGTTTTCAAAACGTAGAGCTTTAACTGCATTCTGATCACACTATCGTGTTCACGAGAAATTTTCCTGCGTAATGTAATAATATATTTCTGCAGTCAATGAACAACTGTTGAAATCAGTGAGCATAAGTAAAACATGTTATAAACATTTTTTTAACATCTTCATGGTTCAACTCATCATAAATCTATTTTCTTATTTGTTTTGTCGAGTTTTTACAATATATCTTGATTCTACAGTCACTGCTGAGTCTGATGGTGTCAACCAAAACTGGCTAGCTCGTATATGAGGTGAGCTATGGCATATAATAAAGAAACATGTCTCACTCGAGCATGCAAGATGTGGTCCGACATGAGTGTTAGCGGGAGAGCGGAGCAGCCAATCAGCTGCAAGCTTACCAACCTGCCTAGGCGCCAGGAATCTAGCTTAAGTGAACAGACTATAGCTCTTGCTCTGTTACTTTTTAAAATCAACACTTTTGGTATATAAATGTAGTTATTCTTATAATCGCTCTTCCTTATGGCTATTTATTAGTTTATCACCCACAAATATTAGAAACATATTTCAGGAATAATGATAGGATAGGCCAATGTTACGTTATGACTCCGTAGCATCACTACACATTATGTTAGTACTAAGCCAGGCCTAAAAATATACCAAGAAATCTTACAATAAATGAGTTAATTAGACTGTAGCCTAGCACCTTGTAGTAGTAAAAAGTAATAAAAAAGTCTAGCATCAAGCCATCAACAGCCGCTTCATTCGCTGGACGTTGTCCGTTTACGTGCAGTTCTGACTTAGTTTGGTTATGAACGTCGTTTCAGATTAATTTACAATAGTTCAAAAGGCACATCAATAAAGATAATTTTGCATTAGTTTTTATCGGTGCAATCTGTTATCTAACAGCTCACAAAGGGTTTTGGTAGGAATACAAAATCAATTTTATGCGCATCATAACAAGTTAAGAATTGACCAATGAGCGCGCAGTACCATCACCCATGCAATAATACCAAGTCTGCGAGTCCACCCCTGAAGGAAAATCTCTGCCAGTTCTCGTGGAACCAACTATATTGTTAATACTGGTACATATTGGTCGAGGCAGCACTGGAGCTGAAGCTATCAGGGAATCAGCTCTCCGGCTACAATAAAGCTAACTTTCGTCTTTCAGTGCTGCAAATGGATATTATTTACCATAACCTTATAATGAACACTGTTGAGCATTGGAATATTTATTTTTTCTTTCCAGATATCAAAACAAAATTAGTGATGAAAACTTCGTGTGACAGAAACAGGAATGTTGTGTTGGTATTTGGCTTTGTGGTGGCGTTGTGTGTCACTCTTAACTTGCATTGGCCGCCCAACTCTGAAGCGGGAGACTTCTTCAGTCTGAGTAAGTCTATTAATGTTTTGTGTGTGCGCTTGGGTGTGTGCGTCAGTCCGTCAGAATTACTGATTGCCATGTTCCACAAGTGTATACCAGTTCATTCCTTGCACAGCTATGTACTGCCTGCCTGCAAGTATGTTTGTATATCTCCTTGCCTTTCTGCCTTTCTAGAAATGCATGATTCCTATCCCAGAGTCTGCTTTTTAGATTTACGGACTGATTGCTTGAGCTAGGTATTCATGTCGCCGCAACTACAGCAATCATATGGCGCTGAACACAACACCTTAGATAAAAACATATACATTTATGTAAAAGTTCAAAATTTCTATCAATAATTTTAAGAATAATAAAATAACCTCTTAACAACAACAAAAAAAAAAAAAATGCAGCAGAAGTAAACGTAGGTATTGTTTTCATGGGCAAAATATGACTTTCTTTCGTGAAGACCGATGTTTTCTGGACAAACTAGTTAAAAACCTACTTTTGGGGGTAATCACATCAGTACTCCCCGCGCGCGCTCCGCCCCGCCCCTCCGTGCAGTCTTGCCGACTTATTTTTTTTCCTAACCTAACCTAACCTGTGCGAACGAATATCCTCTCTCTCTCTCTCTCTCTCTCTCTCTCTCTCTCTCTCTCTCTCTCTCAATAGTCAGGAATTAATTATAAACTAGACCAACCCCGAATACCAACCTTAGGCTCGGGGGGGGGGGGGGGGGTCACCGCCCCTCGACCCCCCAACTGTTGTGCTGGATATTTAAGCTAATTTTTCAATAATACCATTGAAGTCATGTATACATGTTTATGTATACAAAATAAAATCGGTCCCAAACATGCCAATTTGCATCGATAATACACCATACAAGCACACGAAAGACAAGCTATGATTTTATGGATTTTCAAATGCCTATTAATTCATTAAAAAGATTTCTGGCTTTGCAATTGCAATTAAAGTGTGTTTTAATAACTTAATAAACAACGATTAATGTTCGAAATAACATGAAAAAGTTAATATTAACTGTCGAGTGTGATGCTAGGCTATTTGGAATATTAGGCTACCCATGTTCGAGTATGATCTCACTATACTGTTTGATAAAGGTTTGCATTTCGTGTACTTGTATTGTATAATATCGATGCAAATCGGAATGTTTGCGGTTTATATAAAAGGGCTTGAGTGTTCTTTGTATACACAAACATTCAAATATATCACTGAAAATAAGAAAAGCTGATCTTCTCGCGATCACGAAATAACAATAAACATATGATACATCTACGTTCGCGAGTGGACAGATGTAATGATACCGACTATAGTCGATCGACTATAACTTGAGCCTTTAGGCACGACTCCCCTGAACCACGCTACTGCCACATCACCCCATCACTCTCCTCAGAGGAGCTCTCTACCCCCCCCCCCCCTCTCTCTCTTATTTACGTTTTATATAATATCCTTTGCTTGGCTGTGCGGGACGCAAGAGTGAGACCTACGTGAGTCTTCCATGGTGGCGGAAGGGTGAATGGTGCGGCACCGTCTCATGAGCCACGTTGTTAGAGTCGTTGTCTTTCCCTCGAATCCCAAGCCATTCATAACACCATGCAGTCGTATTATGATTATATATATTCTATAAATAGATAACGTACAGACTAACAGTGAGACAGATCGCCATGCGCAGGTCATCGCTAGATGTGCAAAAAAATGGGAGGTTCCCCGGGCCAAGCCACAGGGTTCAAGTTAGAGTCGAAAGACTATAGTATAAACCAGTCACTCATAAGGGTGGGCAGTTACCGTTAATTTGAGTACCAGCAGTAACCGGTACCGAAAACTCAGGTATCGTTAGTAGCGGTACCGGTACAGCAAGCAGTGTTTTTTTTATCCTAATGACGCCTAATGAAATTTCTAATTAAATTTTCTGTAAAGAAAACTCTCTCTCTCTCTCTCTCTCTCTCTCTCTCTCTCTCTCTCTCTCTCTCTCCTGAATGAAGTGAATATTTATTTTTTATAAAAAAATAGCATACATAGTTATTATGGATGGACTCATAGTCTAATAACAATAACAGTATAATTTTATTAGCAAACCTTTAAAAACTTCTTCAGCAAGGCCTTCAGCCTCAACAGCCGCTAACAGACTCTTTGCAAGGAGCTTGACGTCGAGTTCTTTAACACCTGGGACAATTTCTACGGCCAGGGTGAGCTCTTCCATAGGGACGGAATACACCTGTCTCCCATCAGGGCAGCCAGATTCGGAAGGCTCCTTAACGACGCAGTACGTGACACCCGAACAAAAAAACTGCTCTCGGACGCGTCCCTCCACCCCACCCGTGTAAAGAGACGGCATGCAACACAACAATCGCGAAAACGTGAACCCGCAAGTAAAACCACCTCTATTACCTTAAGATAACATAAAAGTCCTAAGTTTCAATGCACGTAGCCTAAGAAACAAGTTTGATGAATTGAGACGTCTTGTTTCAACATAAAATTTTGACGTAATTGCTATAACCGAATCATTCATCGACACCACATACATTGATTTAAGTTCAGAATACAACATAGATCGCTACAGACTCTTCAACAAAGCCGTAGAGGTGGTGGTGTCCCCCTTTATGTCAAAAGCTATTTGCAACCCACTGACAGAACACCAAGAGACAGTAACGCTGAACATTTGTGCGTTCGAGTAAAAATTGCAAAAATCAATCTAAATATATGTCACCTACAGGCTTCCGGGGCAATCACTCGAAGATGTTGAAATGTACAGCGTTTTAAGGCAGTCACTTAATAACAGCGACTCACTGATATTAGGAGACTTTAACCTCCCCCATATCGACAGGGCGACACTATCAGGTACAGAAGGCGAGTCACATAGAATGATCGAACTTTTAGAAGAAAATTATCCAAGCCAAATGGTTACTGAACCAACCCGACAAAATAATATACTAGACCTTGTTATAGCGACCCGAGATAATCTAGACAGTAATGTTACGGTAGGAGAACACCTCGGTTCTTGCGATCATAAATTAGTGGGCGTCGACATGAGAGCTCAAACAACAGTGTCTGAAAATAAAGTAAAGGTACCCAATTTCAAAAGAGCTAATTTCGCTGAAATCCGACGAAAACTAACAGAAATACAACTATCAGATGACGGCAACGTAGAGGAAATCTGGCTAAACTTTAAAACATCATTTACTCAGCAGAACACATTTGTCCTATTGTGCGAGAAGCGAAGTAACACTAATAAAAACCCACCTTGGTTAATGGTTAAGAAGATAAAATTGTTTTACAGGCTAAATAAATAACAAAACACGCCCGAAAACATTTGACTTTATCATGAAGCCAGGCGGCGAGTAAAAATATTAATAGGTCAGGCAAAGCGTAGATATGAAGAAAACATTGCGGCCAACTGTAAAAATAATCCGAACTCCTTCTTCAGTTATATAAACAATAGGAAGGCGATCAGAAGTGGAATTGGACCTTTAAGAAACAGTGACGGTGAACTAGTGACAGCCAACACGTTGCAAACCTATTAACAATTGCTTTTCCTCGGTGTTTAATACTAGCAGTCTTCCCACCACTACCATCAAAACCAGTGACGACAACAGTACTAATGTAAATCTCGAGCATGCCTTGCCCTACTTCGTAATAACTACCGATGAAGTCCTAAAAGCTCTCTAATCCCTTAAAACAAATAAAAGTCCCGGACCAGACAAAGTATATCCTATACTGCTTAACCCGGTAGCTGCGAGAACCATGTTTCTTAAAGGTCCCTCTAAGCAAGAAAAATGAGAAACAATCATCACTCACGCAAACCATTTCATAATATGTATCAACGTATTTGTGATCAGTTTATGCATCATCTATTTTGGGGGGTCTTTATCATGGCACAAATTTGGTCCGTCGCTGGTACACGGTAAAGCCACAAATTTGGCCCGTCGCTGCTAACGGGTTAAAGAAACAAAGGGCGAAATACTCTCCTCCCTCACAACCGTATTCAATATGTCCTTGCGACAAGGCATCGTCCCTTCGGATTGGAGAAAGGCTAACGTGACACCGATTTTTAAGAAAAGAGACAGAAAAATACCAGGTAATTACATGCCCATTAGTCTAACTTCAATTGTTGGTAAGCTACTCGAGAGCATAATTAGAGACAAAATTGTGCGTTACCTTGAAAGCCACTCATTAATTGGGGATTCACAACATGGCTTCCGTAACAAAAGATCCTGCCTATCAAACCTATTGACTTTTTATAACGACCTCTTCTCAGTTTATGACGTCACAAAATCATTGGACATAGTCTGTCTTGATTTCCAGAAAGCGTTTGATAAAGTGCCACATCATAAATTACTTTATAAATTAAAGCAACTAGGTATTGACGGTCAAGTATACCAATGGATCGCGAATTGGTTGAGCAACAGACAACAGAGAGTGGTGATCGACGGATTTAACTCAGAGTGGGCGCCGGTCACTAGGCGTCCCTCAAGGCTCGGTTCTTGGCCCAGTGCTCTTCATTATTTACATCAACGATGTGGATGTTGGAATCAATAATCGCATTAGTAAATTTGCAGACGACACACAGATTGGTAACTCGGTTCTCACTGACGAAGACGGACAAACCCTCCACGAGGATTTGCATAAAATTTCAGCTTGGTCTGATAGATGGGAGATGCCCTTTAATGTAGACAAGTGCCAGGTCTTTCAAGTTGGAACAAGAAATGAGAAGTTCGATTACGAAATGCGCGGCGTCAAACTCAAAAGCGTTCAATACGTCAAGGACCTGTGTCTCAAAATCGCGTCAAACCTCAAATTCTCACAGCAATGTATCGATGCAGCAAATAAAGCGAACAGAATGCTGGGCTTCATGAAAATAAACTTTTTATTAAAAAATAAATATGTAATACTTCCGCTCTATAATAGTTTGATCAGACCCCACTTCGAATATGTGGTACAGTTTTGGTCTCCCCACCATGCAAAGGACATTGCTAAATTAGAAGGTGTTCAACGTTGGGCAACAAAAATGATCCCTTCCTCTCGAGAAACGTCGCCTCCGAAGAAAATGATCGAACATTTTAAAATATTTAATGGATTCACGAATGTGGACAAATCAAAATTGTTTATGATCGATGACACTTTGGAACGAGGAATAATGGCACAAAACGTAAATGTAGGCAAGTAAATTCAGACTGCACCAAATTTTTCTTCATCAATGTTGTAGTGCGAGAATGGAATAGGCTCCCACCTTCAGTGGTCCAGTGTAACACGACTGACTTCTATATAACAAGCTCGACCGACACTTCCTTCAACTTAACATTAACTAGAATTGAAATGCAAAGCTTTGGAGCCATCTGATTAATGTAGAATCACTTAGGTTTAAGGACAGACCACCTAGTCTGGACCATGGGGTCTGTGTGGTCGGATTTTCTATGTAAAACTATGTAAATCTCTCTCTCTCTCTCTCTCTCTCTCTCTCTCTCTCTCTCTCTCTCTCTCTCTCTCACACACACACACACACACACACACTACTCCGATAACTTAGTGGCTAAAGCACTGCGCTGCCAGGCTTCGCGGCCTGGCAGGCGGAAGTTCGAGCCCCGCTCACTCCGGGATTTTTCCGCTGAAAACTAATGTTATTGTCCCCCCTTGAGCAAGGGGGATGGGGTGTGTAATGTATGTGGGTGAATTGCACACACACACACACACACACACACACACATGCACGGGCAGTAATTTTTTATTTTTTATTACCAGAGAGGGATATGGGCTCCCCTGGGAATAGCAAGAGCCTTGAAGAGTCCCCCTTGCAAAGCATCAAGCAAGAAACACTTCCAAGGTCAACCGTCAAGGAAGTGGGGCCCCTTCCACTAGACATGGACCAAGAGGACCCAGCGCTAGCGGCTTACATTCGCTCCCTGATAGCGCCCCCCTCTAAGCTGCCCTACAACCTCACCAATCCAAAGAAGGAACACTTTTCTCAGTATTCACAGACCCAGTTCCTCATGCAGAGAATCTTTCCTAACATGGTACGTGTCCGATTATTCGATTCTTTTTAACATCTTAATGAAAATCAGCCACAATTTTTTTGCTTGGCTAGCTGGTCTTTTATTAGCTTGCTAATACATACCTTCAACCATCCTGCGACCATGTTGCACAAATCTATTTACTCAAGGTCATGCCTATGATGTCCAACCATTCAAATGGATAAGTTAATATGTCTCCATTCTGTAATCCCTTTCAGTGGTAAACTTTTTTTTGTCGTCCTCCACTGTCGATATTTTCATAAGGGCAGTGATGTGAAAACATTTTAAGTCTTACACTACCCGGGGAAACGTTTGTATTAGTCTTCAATGTCGTACTCGTTCTTTCCTTTTTTAATCATTTTACCTTAAGATTCAGTCGACCGATATTATGAAACCGATGCATAACATGATGTTAAGACGTGAATGATGAACACAAAAAATCAAACAAAATAGTGAATAAATGTTTTTTTTTCACTTAGATTGAACTCTCTTAAAACACCAAAACAATGCCAGTGTTCTATTTTTAATCACATTCGAGCGCTCTTTGATTCGGATAGTATAAAAATTGCAGATAAAAACGAAAAAAAAACGTGAAAAATGCCACAAACATAGAACTGTTGGTGGTAGCGAGTGTTCTAAGTGCTAATCGGTTCACGGATAGAGAAAGTCATATCCGCCAGGGTTACTTTATTAGACAAAACTTACACAGATCATCACGACAAGGACAACACATAGGATAGGTGTTTGTTTGTGTATGCGTTTGTGTGAATGTTGTTTGTGTAGGTTAACATTTAAGTGTTGGTGTATGTGTGGAACAATGTGTAACGGTGGACAACAAGAGAACGTGGACGGACAGTCAAAGGTAAACAAGTAACAAGAGATAAACAATTAGACGCACAAGAAACAGCGAGACGGGAGCACGAACGAAAACATTGACACAAAATAAGAATGAACAATGAGTCTATACTGCAACGCCCCATTTTCCGTTTTCACTGGAAGAGAGCACGCGACTGCTTGAGCGGTGGCTGCTACAAGTACTCCCCCCCAGTGACGAGGAAGGAGGAACGAAATCTTCCCAGGTGCGGGGGCGCTGTGGCAGACTTTGATGCGTTGCGGTGTGTAGTGTTGCGCGGTGAGTTGCGCTGAGTAGAGTTGCGTTGAGTAGTGTTCAGCTACGGTGAGTCGAGCTGGAGCGAGTAATGCGGTGACAACAGCTACGGTGAGTCGAGCTGGAGTGAGTAATGCGGTGACAACAGCTACGGTGAGTCGAGCTGGTGTGAGTAATGCGGTGACAACAGCTACGGTGAGTCGAGCTGAAGTGAGTAATGCGGTGACAACAGCTACGGTGAGTCGAGCTGGTGTGAGTAATGCGGTGACAACAGCTACGGTGAGTCGAGCTGGAGTGAGTAGTGCAGTGACAACAGCTACGGTGAGTCGAGCTGGAGTGAATTATGCGGTGACAACAGCTACGGTGAGTCGAGCTGGAGTGAGTAGTGCAGTGACAACAGCTACGGTGAGTCGAGCTGGAGTGAGTAGTGCAGTGACAACAGCTACGGTGAGTCGAGCTGGAGTGAGTAATGCGGTGACAACAGCTACGGTGAGTCGAGCTGGAGTGAGTAATGCAGTGAAAACAGCTACGGTGAGTCGAGCTGGAGTGAGTAGTGCAGTGACAACAGCTACGGTGAGTCGAGCTGGAGTGAGTAGTGCAGTGACAACAGCTACGGTGAGTCGAGCTGGAGTGAGTAGTGCAGTGACAACAGCTACGGTGAGTCGAGCTGGAGTGAGTAGTGCAGTGACAACAGCTACGGTGAGTCGAGCTGGAGTGTTGAGCAGCGATGAGTTGAGCAGCGAGGGGTTGAGCAGCGAGGAGTTGAACTGCGTGAGGTGGGCTGCGTGAGGTGGGCTGCGTGAGGTGGGCTGCGTAAGGTGGGCTGCGGTGAGTTGAGTGGTTGGCTGTTTAATAGATCCTGGAAGGCTTGAATCCGCACTCCCGAATCGCGAACCACGTAGACGGGTCCTGAGCAGAAGAGTGGTGCTCTGAAGGACACCGCCGTAGTAGAGGAAGAGTTGCATGTCGTCGTCAGGTATGGTGAAGTCGAGCGGCGTGGAGATGGGCAATAGGCACTGGCGTAATCGCGCCGGGGGCCACGGCAGTCAAAGAGTGCGTCGAGGGAACTGCGTGTGAAGGCGCTAGCTGACAGCGTGTCAGGGGCCTCGGCAGTCGGTGAGAGTAGAACGACTGCGTGTATTAAAGGCGCCAGCTGCCAGCGTGTCAGGGGCCTCGGCAGTCCGTGAGGGCGTCGAATGACTGCGTGGTAAGGTGCTATATGCCAGCGTGCCAGGGACCACAGCCGGTTGAGAATTGCGGGGCGCAAGCATATGCCAGGAGCCGCGGCAGTCGTGAGTGCGTCGAACGACTGCGTGGGAAGGCGCTAGATGCCAGCGAGCCGGGGGCCACAGCGAGTTGAAAAGTTAGGGGCGCTAGCATGTGCCAGGAGCCGCGGCAGTCCGTGAGAGTAAAACGAACTGCGTGTACTGTAGGCGCTGGCACGTGCCAGGGGCCTCTGTGGCTCGGCGAGTGAACCAGCGTTCAAAAAGGCACTGTAACACAACACTGTACACTTAGTGGGAACACTGTGACACTAACTGTTGCTGGGGACGCGCTGCACTGAACTGTTGCTGGACACACTGCACTGTACACAAAGATCCACAGGAGAGTAAGGTAATACAAGAGGGCGGTGGTAGATCCAGGAGGCGGTGGTTAATCCAGGGGGCAGCTAGTAATCCCAGTGGGGTGTCACACTGTGTCTGCGTGTCTCTCCGAGTCTGTGTGGTGTGTGGCGGCGTATACACTGAGTCTGTATGGCGTGTACACCGAGTCTGTGTGTGGCGTGTACACTGAGTCTGTGTGTGGCACTGTGTGTCTCAGTAATATGTCGCACTGTGTTTGAGTGTTCACTGAGTCTGTGTAGTGTGTCACACGGTGTGCGTGTCTCAGTCGCCGGACCAGCAGAAAAGCAGGGAGGAGGAGGGGTGGGGGTGGGTGGGTGAGCGCCGGGAGAAGCACCATGGGGCACAAAAGATGCCTGAAGGGCGCTGAAGATGCCTGGAGGAGGCGCACAGAGGGTGCCTGGGGGAGACGCAGAAGGCGTCTGGAGGAGGGCACAAAGGGTGCCTGGGGGAGGCACAGAGGGTGCTTGGGGAAGGCGCAGAGGGCGCCTAGGGGAGGGCGGGGGAGAACCCTGAAGGTGGCAACTACGCCTACGGCGTAATATTTCTCCCGACCTGAGTGCTCAGCCCCACGAACCCCGAATGGAGGTGAGGATTTTTGCCCCAGGAGAGGGCGGACGAATGGACAAGCTACCTTGCCCAGGTCCTCCACTCTAGGAGAGAGTGCCCTTAAAACGGCACCGGCTATAAGCCACCTTGAACCATAGCAACACTGCGGGGTCACCAATTGTTGGTGGTAGCGAGTGTTCTAAGTGCTAATCGGTTCACGGATAGAGAAAGTCATATCCGCCAGGGTTACTTTATTAGACAAAACTTACACAGATCATCACGACAAGGACAACACATAGGATAGGTGTTTGTTTGTGTATGCGTTTGTGTGAATGTTGTTTGTGTAGGTTAACATTTAAGTGTTGGTGTATGTGTGGAACAATGTGTAACGGTGGACAACAAGAGAAAGTGGACGGACAGTCAAAGGTAAACAAGTAACAAGAGATAAACAATTAGACGCACAAGAAACAGCGAGACGGGAGCACGAACGAAAACATTGACACAAAATAAGAATGAACAATGAGTCTATACTGCAACGCCCCATTTTCCGTTTTCACTGGAAGAGAGCACGCGACTGCTTGAGCGGTGGCTGCTACAGAACCAGAGCAGGCTAGTGGACTGCAAGGTGAGTTTGGTCAGTTTGCACTCACGAGAGTGCTCCTCTATATAAAAGATATCGGTTCACCCAAGTCTGAAGTGTGCATTTTCGAGCCCTGACAACCCCCTCTCACACGGTGTGTCCGATTTCGTAGATTATGTTTGATAGCCTACGCATAGCAAACAGTCGTCATTATCAATAATATGCAAGCAACAATTACAAATACCACTAATTATAGACGATTTTGAGTTAAAAATCATTAGTACTGTAGCAAACAGCTGTTATGTTAACTCTAAAGATCGCTGATTATAATTATTAATCATCCTTGGTTATTATAATTATTAACCACTTGGAGAAAAAAGGCAGCTTTTATACTAACAAAGTAGCTATTTGCGATAGTATTAATATTTTTAGCTTCAAATTGACAATAATTGACGGAAGATTCAAAAGCACCTTTCCACTTCTAACCTTCTATCTGATCGCCAGTATGGGTTCCGCAAGGGGCGTTCTACTGACGATCTTCTTGCTCTCATAACTGACTCTTGGTCATCCTCTCTTAGCCGTTTCGGTGAAACTTTCTCTGTTGCGCTAGACATATCGAAAGCCTTCAAAAGAGTCTGGCACCAGCCTTTGCTTTCTAAACTGTCCTCTTTCGGATTCTATCCCTCTCTGTTCCTTTATCTCCAGTTTCCTTTCTGACCGTTCTATTTCTGCCGTGGTAGACGGTCACTGTTCTTCCCCTAAATCTATTAACAGTGGTGTCCCACAGGGTTCTGTCCTATCTCCCACTCTATTTCTGTTGTTCATTGATGATCTTCTTTCCAAAACGAACTGTCCTATCCATTCCTACGCCGATGATTCCACTCTGCATTATTCAACTTCTTTTAATAGAAGACCCACCCTTCAGGAACTTAACGACTCAAGGCTGGAGGCTGCAGAACGCTTAGCCTCAGACCTTACTATTATTTCCGATTGGGGCAAGAAGAACCTGGTGTCCTTCAACGCCTCAAAAACATAGTTTCTCCACCTATCCACTCGACACAATCTTCCAAACAACTATCCCCTATTCTTTGACAACACCCAGCTATCACCTTCCTCAACACTAAATATCCTTGGTCTATCCTTAACTCAAAATCTCAACTGGAAACTTCATATCTCATCTCTTACTAAATCAGCTTCCTCGAGGCTGGGCGTTCTGTACCGTCTCCGCCAGTTTTTCTCCCCTGCACAGTTGCTGTCCATATACAGGGGCCTTGTCCGCCCTCGTATGGAGTATGCATCTCATGTGTGGGGGGGCTCCACTCACACAGCTCTTCTGGACAGAGTGGAGGCTAAGGCTCTTCGTCTCATCAGCTCTCCTCCTCATACTGATAGTCTTCTACCTCTTAAATTCCGCCGCAATGTTGCCTCTCTTTCTATCTTCTATCGATATTTCCACGCTGACTGCTCTTCTGAACTTGCCAACTGCATGCCTCCCCCCCTCCCGCGGCCCCGCTGCACTCAACTTTCTACTCATGCTCATCCCTATACTGTCCAAACCCCTTATGCAAGAGTTAACCAGCATCTTCACTCTTTCATCCCTCACGCTGGTAAACTCTGGAACAATCTTCCTACATCTGTATTTCCTCCGTCTACGACTTGAACTCTTTCAAGAGGAGGGTATCAGGACACCTCTCCTCCCGTATTTGATCTTCCTTTCGGCCACCTCTTTTGTTTATTTTTTAGGAGCAGCGAGTAGCGGGCTTTTTTTTATTATTGTTTTCTTTTTTTGTGTGCCCTTGAGCTGCCTCTTTTGTTGTAAAAAAAAAAAATATATATATATATATATATATATATATATATATATATATATATATATATATATATATATATATATATATTTGTATATGTATCATCAATAAATCAGACACAAATGTCACAGATGCGAGAGAGAGTACATTGAATACCTGGAAATTTTTCGTCACGTCCACCACCTACACTTAAAATCAACAATGATTTAGTGTCACAAAGCGCTGAGGTTGCCGACGCCATAGCCATTGCATTTGCTGTTGTGTTCTCTGTCGGATTCCAGACTACCCGTCGTCCGTACATTGTCACTTGGAAGAACATGAGCGTTGCCAGCTAGAGTTTTCGTCCTTGAAAGGAGAAAAGTACAACGTCCCCTTCTCCATGTTCTCCATGCATGAACTCCAATCAAATCAGTTCTCCTGTAACGTCACCTCGCCGGGTCCTGACAACATCATGTACGCCGTGCTCCGACATCTTAATTTTGCAACCATGACTTTGCTACCCCAGATTTACAGCATAGATATTATTTCAAATTGATGGCGTGAATAAACTGTACTTTCTATCCGTAAGCCTTGGAATAATGGTTCACAACTTTTAGATTGCCACCTCGTAGTCCTAACATCCTGCTTCTGCAAACTGATGGAGAAGATGGTGAACTTCCGTCTAATACACTATTTTGAGTGCAATGGCAATATCTCCCCTAACAAGTCTGGATTTCGAGGAATAAGATCGAGGGTAGGTACCCTCGTACGCCTTGAGTTGAGAATGGTAAAACTTTATCTGGAATATGCATTGCAGTTCTGGTTCCCTAAATATAGGAAGGACATTAAATTATTAGAAAGAGTTCAGCGACGCGCTACGAAAATGATTCCACTCTTCAGGGCTGAGGAGAAAGAGATGTACTATAGCGGGACAGATAATGGAAAAATCGTGCACTTGGTGATACAAACATCATATTTGGCTCAGTTGTACTTTGAGTCATGGTACAAGATGGCCGCCATTTTTCAAGATCGCCGCCAAGATGAGCCCACAGAATGGACTTTTTTCATGGAAGGGGTTTCATTTGCTCAATGACACTCACAATTACATTTACAATTACACAAATATTGGTCATGATGACCTTGCAGCTTTAATGGGCACTTGAGACTTCAAGATGGTGGCCATTTTTTTAAAGATGGCTGCCAAAGAAACATGAAAATAAAAGACAAACATACAGGAAACAAACATTTTAATAAAAAATGCCTAGTAAAGATACAAATAGACAGAAATTACATGAGATTTGAGATAATATTTGTGCGTCACAAACAAAACTATGCAGAACACATGTACATCAATGCAGCTGCTCACTGAAATCAAAAGTATGCTTGCTAAGGCCAACACCTACTTCGAGCATCTTGGAACATGAATTGTTTGAGAGTAAAATTCTAGCATAATAAACATGGTAATGATTATTGTGTCTCACAATTCCAACTGCAGAGAGCAGAGCAGGTAAGTCCATGGTGGTAGCATTTACATCTGCCCTTGCATTCTCCCTTCCAGCTACACTTGGTCAACTGCTGACAACATGCTGCGATTGGTGGGAGCGTCGTCCAGACAACTTTCCATGTGCCTTCCTCTTGGGTCCACCCCTAATCGGCAGGGTTGTCACTATCGGGCTCCCGAGTTGTTGCCTGAGCCCAGATTATTCCTGCCTGGTAGGCAGCACGCTTTGCATGTTCCCTCAAGGCAGCACGTGATGACTAGTGTTTTGCTTGCGAGCAAACAGCTCCAGTCTTGGTTCGTCAACACTTGTAGCTGAATTGGCCCTGTCATACAGTATAGTACTATGACGAAACGCTCCAGGTTCTGGAGATCATTGTCAGACACTTTACTTGCAGTCTGACTGAGTGTGATAAAGGTTTCGGTCACTTCATCACACATGTTCCAGGTGAGCCATGCATATTTCTTGCCTTTGCCTCGAAAGGCAGAAACAACATAGCATCTAGTAAACGATGGAAGTAGAGGATCCCGCGTGTCTTCTGTGGACCGATTGCCGATACTATGTCATGAACAGGTATCCATCTAGTGGTAGGTCCTTTTGTCTGAAGAAGACCCACATCTTTTGAAGACCAGATTCCAGAAGGGATGGCAGGACATACACTGCTATGACAAGCACATCAGTGTCATTGGCCTTGATGACATGGGACTGGCTTCCATTGAGAGCTGCGTCTCGGGGATGTAAGAAGAGTCGGGTGTCAGCTTCTTCATGGCTGCATGGGGAGATGGCATCAATGAACTTGTTGCTTGAGTTGGTGATAGCAAGATTCCCCTTTGCAGCTATCACCAGGTTCCTGATTGTCTCGGCTCTGCAGACCTTGTCAGAAAGGAATTCAAACAACTCGGTCTTGTTGCTGTCGTCCCTGAGAAACCCTTTCCAGTTGACTTGTGTTTTGCTTGTTGCCAAGACTCGTCTTCTGATGCCTGATCCCCACTTCGACTTGGTCTCTGCTTTCAGGTTGTCCTTCTTGTAGACATCAAGGACTATATATTTTGTATTTTGCCCCATATAATTCCACCTTTGGGATAAGATCTTCTTGCACATATACATCAAAGGTCTTTGATGACTTTGGAGGGAAGGCTCTGATGAGTGCTGATCCGTCAATGATGATTGCATCAGCCTCAGGTTCTGTCACAGGCATGGTGACTTGTTTCTGGAGAATTTCTGCCAGCTGAGACTTCTGTGTGGTGTGTAGCTGGCCATTATCACTCAGTGAGGCTGGTGCCGACTGGTTCTCATGACTCTTTTATATATTCCCGGTTCTGGCACGAGATGAAGAGTCGAGAGAATATTTGACAGTCTACTTTTAGGACATTATCCTTGGTGGTCTTGGCAGAATGTTAAGATTTGCAGAGGGTTATTTTGTTCTTCCTGAGTGGTGCGTAGAAAGCATTTTCCTCTCCACTGTACAAGCTCTCTTTGAAAGATATAAATTGTTCCTGGCCTCTCTGATAGTGGGTCTTCAGCAGCTCGTCATGGCTGGATCAGCAACATTCTTTGTGTCGAGGACAAGAAGGCCACTTGACTCCCCCTGGAATGGGTTGCCCATCTCAGTGGTCACTTAATTTAAGTGAGAGATTTCAACTTCTCCAGGAAGGTCTTTTGGGCACATGAGGTCTGCTCATGATGCCGGCTGCCAAATGCTGCATCCTTCATGCCTGACACTCTCATATCCAGTGATAAGACGGCTTACATCTGGCCCAGCCACCATCCAGCGACGCAGCTTTCCAGGATCTTCTGTGAGTCCAGTGGCTCCTCCATCTCCTTTCATGACAGCGTTATTTTGTTCGTGAGCTTGGTCTATGGGCATCCCAGAAAACACCTTTGTTGACTTGTGCACAACAAAGTTGCCTTGGTGAAACTCCTTAGCTGCTTCTGGATGGCGCTTCTCAAAGGACATTATGTCCATCAGATGCTTTAAAACATATAAAATGACACCAATGTGTTGAATATAATGAACTACATCCAAATTAAGGTCCAGAATTACATTTTTTACAGGTCCTGATGGCGGCCATCTTGAAAAAATGGTGGCCATCTTGGATTTTCAAGTGGCAAATCGGGTAAAATTAAAAGGTATTCAATCTCTACCACTGTGCCAAATTGTGTGCTTGTATCACCATGCACGATTCGGGAGTATTTTGGCTGTTATCCGCTCCACTATATGCCAAGCTCTCTTTTAGCCTCGTTGTGTTTTCTTTTGTTGGAGCAACGTCAAGAGGGACTTTCTGTTTCTGCTTTTGTTTCTTACCTTTAAGCTGTGACACACTCATTGTTTGGCCGACTTCAGTGTGTGCACTGACACAGAGAGGGCTGGCAATGAGTTATGTGTCTGTCCCCATGGCTACTCTACTCTACTGGCTACTCTAGCTTATACCTGTGCTTTCCAAATTCAATGCAGAATCAACCAGCATCTTCATTCCTTTATCCCTTTGGCTCTAAACTCTGAAACAGCCAAATTTTGTATGTATTTATTACTGCCCACGACTTCAACTCTTTCAAGAGGGGAGTATTAAGACATATTACCAACCGAATGTGACCCTAGCTTCTGGCCCCTGCACCTATCCTTTTTTTTTAACGAAAAGAGCAGCGCTCAGCGTTTTTATGTTGTCTGTTTGCTGCATCCCTTACTGTAAAAAAAACATTGTGAATAGGGTCCCCAAAGTCTTTGCATGTATCGTTTACATCTATAATCGGTCATATTTTCACGAATCATTTGCTTATTGTCCCAGAAAGGTGGCTTTTTTTTGGAGGTGGGGGCGGCGGACGGGGAACTGCACAGTAACACGCTCTACCTGGAGAGACAGATGGGATGGCGAGGCCTTCTGATTGAGGCATTTCCGGGCACTTACCAACAGCTACTGCAAAAGCACAGGAAGGCCTACTCCATCCAGACCGCATTGTCCCTTACCAACAAGTCCACTGAGGTTAAATTCCGGTGAGCTCTTGTTAAATGTTCTTGTTCCTGTTTATTAATATAATTATTATTATTATTATTATTATTATTATTATTATTATTATTATTATTATTATTATTTTTAGTAATATTATTATCACTATTGTTATTACTATTATTTCTAGTTACTATCATTATTATTATTATTATTATTATTATGTTAATAATATTACTATTGTTATTACTATTATTATTACTGTTACTATTATTATAATTATCATTATTATTATTATTATTATTATTATTATTATTATTACTACTATTATTATTATTATTACATTACTATTATTATTACTTTTTATTATTATAATTATTATTATTATTATTATTATTATTATTATTATTATTATTATTATTATTATTATTACTACTACTACTACTACTACTACTACTACTACAACTACTACTACTATTAGGCCGGTGTCACACTGGGCGGTTTCGCCGCGCGGCAAAACCGCTGGGTGAGGAAAAGCGGCGGCGCCGCCTAACCAGTAGGGATGGGCAAGTACCGTTAATTTGAGTACCGGTAGTACCGATACCGAAAACTCAAGTACCGTTAGTACCGGTACCGGTACCCAAAGGAGTTTTTTTTTCGTAATGACTTCTGATGAAATTCCCAAACAAATTTCCTGTAAAGAAAACTCTCTCTCTCTTCCTTCAACTTAATATCAACTAGAGTAGAAATGCAACGTTTAGGAGCCTTCTGATTAATGTAAAATCACTTAGGTTCAAAGACAGACCACCTAGTCTGTACCATGGGGTCTGTGTGGTCTAATTTTCTATGTAAATCTCTCTCTCTCTCTCTCTCTCTCTCTCTCTCTCTCTCTCTCTCTCTCTCTCTCTCTCTCTCGCCTGCTACACCTCCAATATTTAAACATATAATTCATCATGCAATTCTTTATAGCCAGAAACTCTCGCCAAGGGATTCAAACTTTTTTCGTTAATGCTTTATTGGATAAATATGATCTCTCTCTCTCTCTCTCTCTCTCTCTCTCTCTCTCTCTCTCTCTCTCTCTCTCTCCTACTCACCACCAAAATTTAATCATCTAATAAAATCAATCGTGCAATTGTTTATAGCCAAAAACTCTCGCCAAGAGATTCAAACTCTTTTTTCGTTAATGCTTTATTGGATAAATATGATCTCTCTCTCTCTCTCTCTCTCTCTCTCTCTCTCTCTCTCTCTCTCTCTCTCTCTCTCTCTCTCTCTCTCTCTCTCTCTAAAAGTTAACGAGTCATAAGAATTTAACAGTGGCAAGTAAAATGAAAACGAAGTCTTGGGTTAAAAGTTAGTGAGTCCCACGAGTCTTTAGAAAACGCTAATATATATTGTTATTGTTATTAGACTATGATCGAGTACCTACTACCCATATCACCGAGATATCCACTTACTAAGTGGTGATCTCTCTCTCTCTCTCTCTGAATGAAGTGAATATTTATTTTTTCGATAAAAAAATAGCATGTATAGTTATTATGGATGTACTCGATCATAGTCTAATAACAATAACAATATTTATTAGCAACCTAAAAAAAAATCGGACATGAAGAATTATCAATAAATCCAATAAATAAATCCGAGCAACTGGTACCGGTACCGAGCAATCTGGTACCGGTACCGTACCGTTTAGCTGGTACCGTTAGTACCGGTACTGGTACCGGTACCTGCCCACCCCTACTAACCAGTACCATGTCACACTTTGGCGGTTTCGCCGTGCGGCTGCTCTCAGTCCAAGGGCACAATGCATTCAAGCTAGAAATCGAGCAAACAGAGTACTGGGTTTTATATCAAGGAGCGTAAGCAAGCGCCGAAGTCTTCCTCAAACTATATTTAGCATTAGTTAGACCTCATCTTGAGTATGCGGTTCAGTTCTGGTCACCTTACTATAGAATGGATATAAAAATGTTAGAATCGGTGCGGAGAAGGATGACTAAGATGATTCAAGAGTTACGAAACTTGCCATACGAGGAAAGACTCACACAGTTAAACTTGCATTCTCTAGAAAGGCGAAGGGTGCGTGGAGACATGATCGAGGTTTATAAATGGATGAAGGGCTGTAATAAGGGGGATATTAAAAAGGTTATGTTGGTAAGAGAACCGGGTAGGACACGTAGTAATGGGTTTAAACTGGATAAATTCAGATGCAACAAGGAACTAGGCAAAAAATGGTTTACTAACAGAGTGGTAGATGAGTGGAACAGGGTGAGGAGTCATGTGGTGAGTGCCAGTACAATTGTCGGATTATTAAATAGATTAGATAAATTCATAGACAGTGATATTAGTTGGAGTTAGATTCATGGGAGCTTAGGTTCAAAGGAGCTGCCTTGTACAGGCCTACCGGCCTCTTGCACACTCCTACGTTCTTATGTTCTTATGTTGTTAATTACCGAATGACCAAGGCTTCATTTGATAAATTGCTGCAAGTTATAAGGTCTCACATCTCCAAACAAAACACACAGTTCAGGAGGGCAATATCTGCCAAGGAAAGATTGACAATTACACTAATTGAATAAACAAATCAACGTCAAACATGGTGGTCGACCGCGCGGCGGAACCCCCCAGTGTGACCACGTGCATTGAACTGTGTGTGTTGTGTCCTCAATCGCGGCGGGCAGCGGCAGCGCGGCAGGGCGGTTCTGCCGCAGCATGCTGCGGTGGTGGGGGGCTGCCGTGCGGCACCGCGCGGCAAAATCGCCCAGTGTGACACCTCCAATTGGTTTGTGTGTGTTATCGCAAAAGCGGCGAAACCGCTCGGCGAAACCGCTCGGCAAAACCGCCTAGTGTGACACCGGCCTTAGTGATAATTGTATAGTAACAGCAACTACTATCATCACCTACAGTGCTCGTTTTGCAGGGCCCGTTCTCCCTTGAAAACTTGCAGTATTATGATTGTACTTTGTTTCTTAAGTGATGTCATTGATTGTTTAAGTAGTGTCGTTATTCAATTAAGTTTCGAATATTTTTTAATCATGAAAGAAGCTAGATTATCTCAATCATATATATTTGGTACGTGTCTTTGATACAATCTATGATGTCATCAACAGCCAATCAGGTGAAAGGAGGCCAGAATGGGGGAGGGGCCTCTCGGTGCAAATTGGCCAAGCTAATTTGGACCGACTATAGGCTATTATTTTGCAGGCGGGCAGGGTAGCAGAGTGTGGCAGGACAGTGTGAGTGCGAGCGAGTGGTCGCTCGCCAACGGTTTTTCACACCATCCCGCTCGCTCGCTGCCATCTCGCTTTCCGAAGCAGCGTCGTTGCCATACGCATGAAGTACAAAGTCGCTCGCACATACGCGTGCATACACCGTGACCCCTTGCGTTTGACGAGGGTATGCTAGCGCATACTGCGATGGTCTCTCGCTTAACCGTGTGAATAATTTTGCGATTTGGCCAATATCGCAGACTTTATGCGAACTTTTTGAACATCTCAAAATGTTCGCGCGACCGGCCGGATTTCGGAAATTTTCAAAATCGCCAACCGTCGCAGAGCGAAATTGCGGATGTGTGATCCCAACATTAGTTAAAGTAGCTAGCGATCACTGGCAATTTTTAAGTTATGGCATAGATATCTAAACTATGATTATATATATATATATATATATATATATATATATATATATATATATATATATATATATATATATATATATATATATATATATATATATATATATATATATATATATATATATATATAATATATATTAGTAAAGCGTTTGAGACAGTTCCCCACCACCGGCTGTTTCTAAAATTAATGACTCACGGAGTCTATGGAACTGTGTTGGAATGTATCAGGGCGTGCTTTAGCAATAGGAAGCAGCGAGTGCAAATTATGGTAAAAATGTGACTGGGGCTGTGTTACGAATGTGTTTTCACAGCGTTCTTTATTAAATCAAGTCTACTGCTGTTCATCATTTATATTAATGATTTGGTTAGTAAGTTTGCGGATGATACAAAAATCGGTAGACTTCTTAAATCAGATCAAGAGGCTAGTGTGCTGCACTACGAACTTGATCGATTATTCGATTCGGCGGGGAAGTGGAAAATGAAGTTGTGGAAGTGTAGTATTTTGAGAGTAAGGAGGAATATCCCTGCTCATAATTTTTACTTGAAAGACACTCCATTAAGCAGATCTAGATGTGAGAGACATTTAAGAATCTAAGTGAACTTTAATCTCCGACCAAGGATTCAGTCCGTTCAGGCTAAGTAAGAATCGTGCATATTGGGTGCTTTGCTTCATTTCAAGGAACTTAAGCAGTAAAAGCTCTGAAGTCATCCTCAAACTATATCAAGCATTATTTTGACCTTATCTTGATTATGTGATATATTTCTCATACCCTTACTATAGGAGGGGCATCAAAAAAAATTAGAATCTGTGGAAAGGAGGGTAGCCAAAATTATTGATAAATGTGCCATATAACAGGTAAAGGTGAGTGCATTCGCTAAGGTTGCTAGTAGCTGCGGTACTCATCTCCGTCGCATTGGCCCTTTGAGCCTGTGGTGGGAAGATTACATTAACTCGGGGCACATAACAGTATTCGGTCCGAGATCACCACAATTTACCTTGACCCGGTTTATCCAGGTATATTACAAAATATGCTCTTCTAGAAAAGCAAAAGGTGCGAGGAAATTTGATCAAAATCAATAAATGGATGAAGGGCTTTAAAAAGGATCTGGTGGTAGGACAGCCGGGTATGAGTTTGGTAGATGAATGAAAATTGAACACAGGAAAAAAACAAAAATGTACAGTACGTATATTCATGACGGCCTCTTGCTTATATTCTTACATGTTTGTGTCTGTTATTTATTATTATTATTATTATTATTATTATTATTATTATTATTATTATTATTATTATTATCATCGTTGTTGTTGTTAAAATTATTATTATTATTATTATTATTATTATTATTATTATTATTATTATTATTATTATTATAATTTTTGCCTATGGCGCCGGTAGGCTTTCTTCATATGGCCTGATGGTCGGCCCGAGCCCATTGTGGGGCAGGCTCGCGTTTTATAGTGGCGGCTTCTTGCATTGGCTCATGCTGTCCCCCGGAGTTCATCTTTGATCCTAGAATCTAGAGTCCGGGTTGATATGTGGTCTTCTGGACGGCATGTGGGTAATGAGGCCACTCGGCGTTGAATGAAAAATCCCAGTTTGTGGCACCGGGCTGGCCGCGAACCCGCATAGTCCTGAACGTGGCGCCGTCAAGTTATCCACTCAGCCACCGCCTTCCCATTATTATTATTATTATTATTATTATTATTATTATTATTATTATTATTATTATTATTGTTATTAGCAGTAGTAGTAGTAGTACTAGTAGTAGTAGTAGTATACTTATTAATACTATTCATCAGCGTCTGTAGCTATGCTATTGATGATTTTCATTGTTATTTGTATCTATTTATTAATCAGTTAATTTATTATTTTCTTACGATTGCTCTCCACGCACTATTTCCTTTCCAGTGTTCGTGGTACAAAGGGAGTGCTAAGTTCTGTGTGGGACAAGAAGGCCAAAACAATAATCACCGTTCGAGCCTTGCCGCTGTACGCTATCCTTAAAGCCCTCGACGTACCTGTCATTGACTACTTATCATTGGACATCGAAGGAGCAGAGATGGAGGTAGGAAATTATGTTCTTATTTGTATTTAAGCGAATGAGCTGAATAAGATGAAACAACGCACCTAAATATGAAGGGAGGCGAGAAAACTAAATGATTCATTGGGACCAACAGATGAGATAATCAGCATCAATTTTAACTTAACTCTGATTTTTTTCTTAAGTGAAAATACTAGAATTTCATTGAGATTTCCGATGAGAAAGCAGTTTGCATTAACTTCTCAGATTTTCAGAAGTGAAAACACTAAAACTTCATTGAGATCTCCGATGCGGAAGCACTAAGGAACAAAACTAATCTGCTGTAGCTGTTGTACATCACTGGAGGCAAATGAGACAGTTGAGATGACGACAAAATGATAATTCATGTAACATTATAATATGCGTTCCCACCTTACCTCTTCGTGTTTCGGTTACATATTAACTAGACACGTGTTAATCTGGATTCATATTGCCTTCATGCCTCGCCAGTAAACGTTTTCAGAAAAATTTCGACCCAAATTTACATAACGGAACCCAGCTACTAATTATCACTTAATGGCACACTGCACGCTAAATTCGAACTATAACCGACATTGGCTACCCTCACATGATGAAGTATTTATATTGGTTTCCCAATCAATGTTATATTATAAAGGTCCAGAATCTACTAGGAGCTCGTCTTACGGTTCATAGTCAGTTTTGACTATCAGCTAAACCTACAAACCTGTTGAGTAAAGCGTGCAGTTCTTCGCACCTCAGCCGCTAGAACATCCAGCTATTCGAACAAGTCAATGACATTTTTTTTCTTTTTTATGTACAGCAAAGGAAACGGCTCAATGGCAAAAAAAGGAAACAATAATGAAATAAAAGCCCGCTACTCACTACTCCTATAAAAAAAAAAGGTTCAGAGGAGTGGCCGAAAGAGAGGTCAATTTCAGGAGGAGAGGTGTCCTGATACCCTCCTCCTGAAAGAGTTGAAGTCGTAGGCAGCAGGAAATACAGATGAAGGAAGATTATTCCAAAGTTTATCAGCGTGAGGGATGAAAGGGCGAAGATGTTGGTTAACTCGTGTGTAAGGGATCTGGACAATGAAGGGATGAGCCTGAGAAGAAAGTCGTGTGCAGCGAGGCCGCGGGACGGGGGGAGGCATGCAGTTAGCAAATTCAGAAGAACAGTCTGCGTGAAAATATCGATAGAAGATAGAAAGAGAGGCAACATGGCGGCGGAATTTAAGAGGTAGAAGACTATCATTAAGAGGAGGGGAGTTGATGAGACAAAGAGCCTTTGACTTTGTCCAAGAGATTGTTTGTGTGGAGCCTCCCCCCCTATACACGTGAAATGCATACTCCATACGAGGGCGGACAAGACTCCTGTATATGGATAGCAACTGTGCGGGGGAAAGAAACTGGCGGAGACGATACAAAACGCTCAACCTCGAGGAAGCTGATTTAGTGAGATTAGAGATGTGAAGTTTCGAGTTTAGATTTTGAGTTAATGATAAACCGTAGATGATTAGTGTGGAAGGTGGCAGCTGAGTGTTGTCGAAGAATATGGGATTGGTGTTTGGAAGATTGTGTCGAGCTGATAGGTGGAGAAATTGAGTTTTTGAGGCATCCTTCTGCCCCAGTCGGAAATAATAGCAAGGTCAGAGGTTGAACATGCTGCAGCCTCCAGTATGGAGTCTTGTAATTCCTGTTGGGATGGTCTTCTGTTGAAAGAAGTTGAATAATGCAAAGTAGAGTCGTCGGTGCATGAGTGGATAGGACAGTTTGTTGTGGAAAGAAGATCATCGACGAATATCAAAAAGAGAGTGGGAGACAGGACAGAGCCCTGCAGGACACCACTGTTGATTGGTTTAGGGGAAGAACAGAGACCGTCTACCACAAGAGAGATAGAACGGCCGTAAAGGAAACTGGAGATGAAGGAGCAGAGAGAAGGATATAACCCGTATGTGGGCTGTTTAGAAAGCAAAGAGTTGTGCGAGAAAGCTTTCGAGATATCTAACCCAACTGAGAAAGTTTCACCGAAACGGCTAAGAGAGGATGACCTGAAGTCAGTTAAGAAAGCAAGAAGATCACCAGTATAACGCCCCTTGCGGAACCCATACTGGCGATCAGATAGAAGGTCAGAAGTGGATAGATGGTTACGAATCTTCCGGTTAAGGATAAATTCAAAAGCTTTAGAAAAATAGGAAAGTAAAGCTATAGGGCTTTAGTTGGGGGATTGGAACGGTCACCATTCTTAGGCACAGGCTGTATGTAACTGTACTTCCAGCATGAAGGAAAGGTAGGTGTTGACAGGCAGAGATGAAAGAGTTTGATCAGGCAGAGCGTCAGCACGGAAGCACAGTATTTAAAAGCCTTATGAGGGATGAGGCCAGGGAAGGCATAGAAAACATCTTTCTTAAGAATCTTAATAACGGGCTTAAAGAAGTCAGAGGGGGGATGAGTTGGAGGAATATGCCCAGAGTCGTGCAGAGTGGGTTTTTTAGCGAAGGTTTCAGAGAAGAGTTCAGCCTTAGAGATAGATGTGACGGCGGTGCTGTAGTCAGGATTGAGGAGAGAAGGGAAAGATGAAGAAGTGAAATTGGAGATATTTTTGGCTAGGTGCCAGAAGTCACTGGACGACTTAGAGAAAGCAAGGTTGTTACATTTTCTATTGATGGAAGTATTTTTGGTGAGTTGAAGAACAGATTTGGCCCGATTCCGAGCGGAAATGTAAAGATCATGATTAGCAGGAGTGTAAAGACTCTGGTACCTTTTGTGAGCTACCTCTCTATGATATCTCGAAAAAAGCGTGATTAAACCAAGGCTTTTTAGCATGAGGAATAGAGAAAGTAAGTTGAATGTGTGCCTTCATTCCAGAGACAATTACATCTGTGATGAGCTGTGCACACACAGTGGGGTTTTCTCCTGGAAGCAGAAGTCAATATACGGTATATCGGAAAAAATATATCCTCAGGTCATCCCACCGAGCTGAAGCAAAATACCAGAAGCACCGCCTCTTCAGTGGGTCTAGCGACAGTACAAGGGCGATAGGACATGATACAGAAATAAGGTTGTGATCGGAGGAGCCCAACGGGGAGAACAGTTTGACAAAATAAGCTGAAGGGTTAAAGGTCAGGAATAGGTCTAGAATGTTGGGTGTGTTTCCAAGACAGTCGGGATTACGTGTAGGGTGCTGAACCAACTGCTCTAGATCATTAAGGATAGCAAAGTTGTAGGCTTGTTCACCAGGCTGATCAGTGAAAATAGATGAAACCCAAAGCTGGTGGTGAACATTGAAATCTCATAGGTTGGAGATCTCAGCGAAGTGAGAGTGGGTCAATATGTGCTCCACTTTGAAATTTAAATAGTCAAAGAATTTTACATAGTTGGTAGAATTAGGTGAGAAATAAACAGTACAGATGTATTAGTGACAATAATGAAGTCTTAGCCAGATGGTGGAAAATTCTGAAGAGTCAAGGTCGTGGGCACGAGAATAAGTGATGCTGTGTAAGTGGACGCAACATCCAGCTTTGGATATAAATTTAGGATAGAGATAGTAGGAGGGAACAGAGTAGAAGTTGCTGTCAGTAGCCGCCGATACGTGTTTCGGAGGGGAAGAGAAGGTGAGGTTTAGCGGAGGAGAGATGGTGTTTCACAGAACGGAAATTATAACTAAGACCGCGAATCTTGCAGAAGTTGGTGAAGAAGAAGCTTTAGGAGTTACCAGGACACATCTCGGGTCGATAGCCAAAAGGGGAGTCCTCTTTGGGGGAATTTGTGGTCGCCCCCCCCCCCCCCCCTCCAGGCGGGTACTCTGAGGCATTATGTTTGTACACCATTTTAAAATGTGTATCACTTTTTTTTTTTACTTACATCCCCGCCTTTAGCGCCGGTAGGCTTTCTTCAGGCGCCCAATGGTCGGTTTTTATTGTGGCGCTAGTTATGCTTGGCTCATGCTGCTCCCCGGAACTCATTCTTGATTCACTGGACGGTTTCTTCCAGAGTCCGGGTTGATGGGTGGTCTTCTGGACAGCATGTGGGTAGACGTAGGCCACTCAGCGGTGATTGAAAAAGCCCAGGTGTTAGCGTGGGGATTCGAACTGACGTTGTCCATGGTGTGGTGAATGTGAGTCCAGCACTGTAACCACTCAGCCACCTCCTACCCTATGCAGTGTGGTCCGAAAAGAGAGAGGGTCTGTCTTTAGAGAGCATGCTGAACTACTCTCTGGTGTTGATGAGACAATAGGGAAACGGAAAGTGAGGACACCGGAAGGGTCGTTGGTGGGCTTGAAGCACCCTCCTCGCTTCCCGTATTAAATTTATATCACCGTGAGTGGCTTTCGCCCGTTTCGGTAGGTGTCTTCCTGCCTACTCCCTATAAATGATCATTTAAGTCTTTAGTAAAGCTCAATATTCCTTGATGTTTTTTAATGCCTATGATTAAATGAATAAATAGGATTTTATATTGTCATATAGTAATTAATCCTTTCAGCACTGTGCACATCTTGTTTAGAATCGCAGACGATTTATGCGTCTAAATCGAAGTAACCCTTTCATACCCGCACAGCCAAACTGTCAGTTTTATGAACAGTTCTGTGACTGCAGTAAAAACTGAACGTGTATGGGCGGAATATTAATTGATGGTCGTCTGGTCAGGGTATAGTCCTGCTACTCAGTAGTTTGGTTTCATGTAACCTAGTACAACTCGCCGCATGGTTGAGTTGTCGGCAACTAAACCGGCCACCCCCCTGAGGCATACCAGAGCGGAGGGTGTGCTGGACACCAAATTGGACTAAAACCAAAACCATTCAAGGGGTAGAGGAACTTTTTGTGCCAATGGCCATCCATTCCCAGCTATGGGTGAAATAGGAGCCGTGCTGCCTTGCAAACTATAGCCTAAACAAAGGTTAGGATCACTGCCTGCAACAGGTGGTCGGGGTTTGCAAGGGAATGCAACCGTAGCTAATTCGCTCCTGGCACTTCAGAGACGATGGTCAGTTGAGAACAGATGTTGGTCTCCAGTCCCCAGCAGCACTTGAATGGGCAGCGGGTGCGAAGAATCGCATGGCAGAACAAAAGCAAATATGGGCTAAAAGCGGATATACTGAACATCGGAACAATGGTGGGAAAAAAGTAGAGAAGTGATGGATATGGTTGCAAGAAGGAAAGTTGACTTTTGCTGTGTAAAACAAGCCCCGTACCGTGGAGAAGGTTGTACAATATTTGGGGATGGAGATGAGGGTGGTCTGGAGAGATGGTGTCGGGATACAAGGTGAAGGTGGACCTAGTACAGGAAATAAAATAGGTACAGAGGAAAACACCAAGGATAATGAAGATCAAGGTATTTAAGGGCGGATAATTTTTTTTTTTACAACGAAGGAGATGGCTCAAGGGCAACAAAAAGTGTTAAAAAAAGCCGGCTACTCAGCGCTCCCATAGTAGACAAAAGATAGGTCAATTTCGGGTGGAGAGGTGTTTTGATACACTCTTCTTGAAGGAGGTCAAGTGATAGGCAGGAGGATATGCAGACGAAGGAAAGCTGTTCCAGAGTTTATCAGTGTAAGGGAGGAGAGAGTGAAGATGCTGGTTAACTCTTGCATAAGGGGTTTGGACAGTATAGGGATGAGCTAGAGTAGAGTCGAGTGCAGCGGGGTCGCGGGAGGGGGGGAAGCATGCAGTTACCAAGTTCAGAAGTGTAGTCAGCATGAAAATATAGATAGAAGATAGAAAGATAGGGAACATGGCGGCGGCGGATTTTAAGAGGTAGAAGACTGTCAGTATGAGAATGGGAGTTGATGATATGAAGAGCCTTTGACTCCACTTTGTCCAAGAGAGCTGTGTGAGTGGAGACCCCCCCCGCACATGTGATGCATACTCCATACAAGGGCGGACAAGATTTGTGCCAGACCCTATCACAGGCTTTTGATATGTCTAGCGCAACTGAGAAAGTTTCACCGAAACGGCTAAGAGAAAATGACCAAGAGTTAGTTAAGAGAACAAGAAGATCGCCAATAGAACGCCCCTTGTGGAACCCATACTGGGGATCAGATAGAAGGTCATAAGTGGAAAGGTTCTGTGAAAAATTGGATAATATCAATCAGTCAATCAATGAGGGCATACGCCTCGCCCACCCTACGACGCCAAGCCCGGGGGACTCACCGGGTGAGTCTCCCATGCAGGCCCCCTTCCCAATCCGAGTACCTCCCGGCAGGAGCTATCGACTTGATCCAGCCACGAACTCCGTGGGCGTCCCCTTGGCTTCCTCCACTCAGAATTGTCTCATACAGAGACAACCCGATGAGCAGGATCAGCTTCCGGAAAACGTGCCACGTTGTTATGAACAACGCTACCAATATATGTGAAACTTTCTGAAATCTCAACGTCCTCGCCACACGCATGAACACATTGTACTGTTTCATCTAGCAAGCCTCCAAACACCTGTACCTTGGTCTTAGCCCTGGGGACCTGAAGTCCCAGGGCTTCGCCTCCTCGTGAGGTGCTTCTAGAGCCATCACGAAAACTTCCGGCGACTCAGCAAGGATTACTGCATCATCGGCAAAAAATAAAAGTCGGTGACCCTGGCATTGCCAATTGCCATTGCTCCGCAATGACTGTGGTTCACGATTCTGCCCAGTACCCAGTCTATACAAGTGTTGAAAGGCGATGGGGCAAGGACACAGCCCTGCCTCACTCCTACCTTCACATTCCCCCACACACACACACAGTTCACAGCACTCTCTGTCCCAGAATACAGGCCAGTCAGCAAACCAATAGCCCTTGAATAAATCCCACGGAGTCGCAGAAGATCCCAGAGTGCCTCATGATGCACTGAATCAAACGCTTTTTTGAGATCGACATCGGCTGCAAGAATCCCTTGCCGAAACTCACGTCGGCGCTCCACCAGTACGCGAAGCGCTAGTATACAGTCAGTTGTTGACTTACCGGGCGTGAACCCAGACTGTTCAGGTCTTTTCAGCTTCAGCAGCTGGCTGCGAATTCGCATCAACAATAGGTGGGCAAGCACATTGCTTGGCACACTGAGCTGTGTAATACCACGGTAGTTGTTGCAGTCCTGGCGGTCCCCTATCCCTTTCCAGATAGGGACGACCAACCCCCTCTTCCAGTCAGGAGGAATGGTACCGGACTGCCATACGGCAGTCAAGACCGCATGACACCCGTGGGACATGGCCTAACCTCCAGCTTTGAGCAGCTCCGTACTGATGTTACTGGCGCCAGGTGCCTTCCCACCCCTCAACTTGGCCACAGCCTCTCTGACCTCGCCCAGAGAGGGTGGGCTTTCGTCAATGGGTGGGTCAGCATCCGCCACCTGCAACCCACTAACTGGAAGCTGCCCACGTGGAGGGTCCGCCATGTAGAGCTGCTCAAAGTACTCAGCCCAACGAGCCCTCTGCCCATCCATGTTCGGATCAGCTGTTCGGATAGCGCTCACCTGAGAGGAAGACCTGGAGCAGAGTTTCTTCAAGGCTTGTTACGCAGGTCGGAGGTCATTCGCATTTAAATGGCCCTCGACCTCCTCGGCTCTCCTTGTCTCTCCTAAGGAGAGCTCTAGTCCTACGTGACAGAGCCCTCTATTGGTCCCGGTTCCCTGCAAGTCTGGCAGCGCGACTCCAGCGTCTCCACCGAGGCAAAGCTACTCCTAGATCTCGGGCGCTCTCCAATGCACTCCTTGGCAGCTTGCAGAGTCTCACGTTTGAAGGTATCCCACAATTCAACAGGTTCCTCCAGGGTGCCGAGCACTTCAAACCGATTTGAGACTGTCACTGCATACTCCTGAGCACATGCTAGGTCCTTCAGCCTCTCGAGATGGAACACAGTAGTGTTGCACCTCGAGATTTTTCTTGACCTGACATGAAGCTTTAGTGTTGCAACAACAAGCCTGTGGTCAGTTGCTAAGAACTCAGCACTCTGGCAAACGGAGTGCTGAGTAGAATACCGAGTAGAATACCGGAAGAGGACTTGATGATGACTGGTGGGGAACTGGATGGGTACGTAGAAATGGACATTATGTTTTTCGAGGAGGTCATGGGGATCAATGGTTATGGGGGAGAGTTTCGCTAGAATAGACAGCTGAGGATACTGAATACAATTATAAGAATGAGACTGGGCAGATAATCACCTACAAAAGCGGAAGAGCAGACACACAGATTGATTACATATAATTAAGGATGAATGAGAAAATACTGTTAAAGGATTGTAAGGTTATTCTGAAAGAATGCCACAGCATAGACTTTTGTGTAGTAATGTCAGGGCAATAGGTTTGACGAAAAGCAGACGGAAGAGAGGAGATATGAAGATAAAACAGTAAAAAACTAAGGGAGAAAGCAGTCAGGACAAATTTTGAAGAGAATGTGAGAAAGAGAATGGAGGAAAGTGAAGGAGTTTGGGAGAAACTGCGACATTATCATGGAGGCTGGTAGATAAATCTGTCGGGAGACGGCTGGAAACTTCAGAAGAAGAGAAACTTTGTGGTAGAATGAAAAAGTTCGGCAGGTAACAAGAAAAAAGAAAGAGGCTTACAAAAAATGGCAAAGTTAAGCAGAGATCGACTGAGAAACACACAAGCAGCAGAAAAAGACAAGCAAAGAGGGAGGTGGCAAGCGTCAAATGATTTGTTCCGGAGGAATGGATGAGAAGTTTGAGTGTAACAAAGAAGAGGGAAGATCTTTTCAGAATAGTCAAGCAGATGAAAAGAGAGAGAGAGAGAGAGAGAGAGAGAGAGAGAGAGAGAGAGAGAGAGAGAGAGAGAGAGAGAGAGAGAGAGAGAGAGAGAAGATATAGTAGTAAGAAATTATTTAAAAGACAATAGTATAGGGATCAGAGTAGAAATGATGGTATCATGGAGAGATGGAGGGAATACTTCAGATATCTACTAAACGAACAAAATGAAGAGCAATTCGAAGAAACAGCAAAAGTGGAAGGACCGTTGGAGGAGGTCACGGAAAAGGAGGTAGAGGCAACTTGGAAAAAAATTGGGAGCAGGAAAGGAGCAGGATCGAGTGGAGTAACACGTAATTTTTTTTAAATGCAGCAGGAAAAGAAGGCGTGAGAGTACTGACTAACATCATGAATAAAAGGCTAGATGGAGAGGGGGTACCAGAAGATTGGAGATGTAGATGTAGTAGTACCATACCAATCTGTAAGGAGGAAGGGCGATACTATGAAATGTACCAAGTAGAAAGGAGTAAGGCTATTTGGACATGTGGTTAAAGTATAAGAAGGTGTGTTGAAGAAGAGACCCAGAAAGTTGGTTGATATATGTGACTATCAGTTTGGGTTTTACCCAGGCAGATCCACTACAGCGCCAATATTTAGCAAGAGGCAACTACAAAAAAATAATACAGCCAGAAGAAAAAAAGTGCTACCACATTGTTTTGGACCTAGAGAAAGCTTCTGACTGAGTACCAAGGGAGGTAATAGAGTGGGACTTAAGGAGAAATGGGGTACCTGAAAGAATGGTGGTAACAATAATTATGACTGTATGTGGTAACAAGAAAAAAACAGCAGGAACATCAGAAGAATTTGATATTTGTGCCCGCTACTATTCATCATATAAAATGACAGGAGCAGCTAGAAAGACCTGAAAGGGAGTTTCATGGGAGTTGTCATACGTAGATGATTTATTGACAGTAGAAACAATAATAGAAGCGTTTGGGAGGAAAGGAAACAAGAGAATTGGAAATCAACTTGGAGAAAACAAAATAATGGTAACTGGAAAGGGCACTAATCACAGTATAGTCAGGAAAATGACCTTGTGGATGTTGCGGAAGAGGAGTGGGAGTAAATTCAGTTTTCTGAATAGAGTGCAACATATGAGGTAAAGAATTCCTCACCACCGACTGTTGCTTAAATTACAGGCTCTTGGAGTAGAGGGTAAAGTTTTGAACTGGGTCAGGGGGGGGGGGGGTTAAGCAATAGGAAGCAAAGGGTGCGAATCAATGGTAAATGATCTGACTGAGGCTGTGTTACGAGTGGGGTCCCACAAGTTTCGGTATTAGGTCCACTGTTGTTTATCATTTATATCAATGACTTAGATACAGGTATTAGTAGTGATGTTAGTATGCTTGCTGATGATACCAAGATCGGTAGGATAATTGAATCGGATCAGGACGCTAGTATTCTCCAGGATGAACTAAAAAGATTGTATGACTGAGGGGAGAAATGGCAGATGCAGTTCAATGTAAAGATTTGCAATATTCTTAGTGTAGGTGGGAACAACTCCTCACATAAGTATTGTTTAAATGGGTGCGAGAGGGATTTAGGGGTCTTAGTGAGTTCTGATCTCTGTCCAAGGGCACAATGCAAACATGCTAGAAATCGAGCAAACAGGGTACTCGGATTCATTTCAAGGGGCGTAAGTAACAGAAGCGCCGAAGTCATCCTCAAGCTATATTTAGCATTAGTTAGCCCTCATCTTGGTCATTTGGTTCAGTTATGGTCACCTTACTATAGAATGGACATCAAAATTTTAGAATCGGTACAGAGAAGGATGACTAATATGATTCACGGGTTAAGAAACTTGTCATACGAGGAAAGACTCAAACAATTAAACTTGCATTCTCTAGAAAGGCGAAGGGTGCGAGGAGACTTGATCTAAGTTTATAAATGGATGAAGGGCTTTAATAAGGGGGATATTTATAAGGCTCTGAAAGTAAGAGAACCGTGTAGGACACGTAGTAATGGGTTTAAACTGGATAAATTCAACAGGAACATATACATAAATTGGTTTACTGACAGAGTAGTAGAAGAGTGGAACAGGCTGGGCTGGTGAGCGCCATTTTTTTTTTTTTTTTTACAGAAAAGGAGACAGTTCAAGGGCGTGAAAAATAAAACAATAATGAAAAAAAAAAGCCCGCTACTTACTGCTCCCGAATAGAGTACATAGGAGTGGCCAATAGGAGAGATCAATTTCGGGAGGAGAGGTGTCCTGATACCCTACCCTAGAAAGAGCTCAAGTTGTAGGCAGGATGAAATACAGATGAAGGAAGATTGTTCCAGAGTTTACCAGCTTGAGGGATGAAAGAGTGAAGATGCTGGTTAATTCTTGCGTAAGGGGTTTGGACAGTATAGGGATGAGCTTGGTTAGAAAGTCGTGTGAGGCGAGACCGCGGGAGGGGGGGGGGGAGGCATGCAGTTAGCAAGTTCAGAAGAGCAGTTAGCGTGAAAATATCAATAGAAGATAGAAAGAAAGGCAACATCGCGACGGAACTTAAGAGGTAGAAGACTATCAGTGAGAGGAGGAGAGCTGATGAGACGAAGAGCCTTAGACTCCACTCTGTCCAAAAGAGCTGTGTGAGTGGAGTCCCCCTACACGTGAGATGCATACTCCATACGAGGGCGGACAAGGCCCCTGTATATGACTAGCAACTGCGTGGGAGAGATGAACTGGCGGAGACGATACAGAACGCCCAACCTCGAGGAAGCTGATAAGCTGATTTAGTGAGAGAGGAGATGTGAAGTTTCCAGTTAAGATTTTGAATTAAGGATAGACCGAGGATATTTAGTGTTGAACAAGGTGACAGCTGAGTGTTGTCGAAGAATAGGGGATAGGTGTTTGGAAGACTGTGTCGAGTTGATAGGTGGAGAAATTGTTTTTGAGGCATTGAAGGACACAAGGTTCCTTCTACCCCAATCGTAAATGATAGTAAGGTCTGAGGTTAAGCGTTCTGCAGCCTCCAGTCTGGAGTTATGTACTTCCTGTTGGGATGGTCTTTTATTGAAAGAAGTTGCATAATGCAGAGTGGAATCGTCGGCGTATGAGGACAGTTTATTATGGAAAGAAGATCATTGATGAATAACAGGAAGAGAGTGGGTGATAGGACAGAGCCCTGTGGAACACCACTGTTAATAGGGAGAACAGTGACCGTCTTCCACCGAAGAGATATAACGGCCGGAAAGTAAACTGGAGATAAAGGAACAGAGAGAGGGATAGAATCCGAAAGAGTTTAGAAACCAAAGACTTGTGCCAGACTCTATCGAAGGCTGTCGATATTTCTAGCGCAACAGAGAAAGATTCACCGAAACGGCTAAGAGAGGATGACCAAAAGTCAATTAATAACCCTTTCATTGCTAAACACTTGCAGGGGGCGTTAGGCGTATTTGCTGGTGGCGCTAAACGCTCGCTGCGAGCTTCAGCCGCACTCAGATCTCCCGCGTATGAGTGTGTTCCAACACTAATTCTCAAAACACAGGATTGCCAATTGAGTGGGTTCTTCACTAGATTTGGTGGAAAATCATATCAGCTCAGCGCGGCAAATCTACGGACGAGTAACTGGTGGATGTTCTTGCCCAATATAGCGGCATTTTTGCATAGCTTCACCTATCACCTGACTGATTCTTTGACCAAATAGTTGTAAATATTGCAATTGGCAATACTCCCTTGCCAGAGTCTGAAAAAGAGATGTCCACAGTTACCTCAATATGGCTGATCATCCCGCACGCACCGACGTAACTGTTAACATTCAACACTCCACTAGTACCTTTTGTGAGCTGCCTCTCTATCTTTAATAGCACGAGAACAAACAAGATTAAACCAAGACTTTTTAGCATGAGGAGTAGAGAAAGAACGTGGAATGTATGCCTCCATTCCAGAGACAGTCACCTCTGTGATGCGCTGGGCACACACAGAGGGGTCTCTCTCCTGGAAGCAATAATCATTCCACGGGGAATCGGAAAAGCACATCCTCAGGTCGTTCCACCGAGCTGAAGCAAAATGCCAAAAGCATCGCCTCTTCGGTGGGTCCAGAGGATGTACCGAGGCGAAAGGACAGGATACAAAAATAAGATTGTGATCGGAGGAGCCCAACGGAGAGAACAGTTTGACAGAGAAAGCACAAGGGTTAGAAGTAAGAAAGAGGTCTAGTATGTTGGGCCGGTCTCCAAAACGGTCGGGAATACGTGTAGGGTGCTGAACCAACTCCTCTAGATCGTTGAGAAGAGCAAAGTTGTAGGCTTGTTCACCAGGCTGGTCAGTGAAAGAGGATGAAAGGCAAAGCTGGTGGTGAACATTGAAATTTCCCAAGATGGAGATTTCAGCGAAGGGAGAGTGGGTCAAGATGTGCTCCACTTTAGAGTTCATATAATCAAAGAATTTTACATAGTCAGTAGAGTTAGGTGAGAGATAAACAGCAAAGAAATATTTAGTAATATAATGACAATGAAGTCTTAGGCAGATGGTGGAAAATTCAGAAGAGTCAAGGTCGTGGGCACGAGAACAAGTGATGTCGTTGTGCACGTAGACGCAACATCCAGCTTTGGATTAAAATTTAGGAAATAGATAGTAGGAGGGAAAATAGTAAAGAATGCTGTCAGTAGCCTCAAAAACCTGTGTTTCGGTGAGGAAGAGAAGGTGAGGTTTAGAGGAGGAAAGATGGGTCCCACAGAATGAAAATTAGAACGAAGACCGTGAATGTTGCAGAAATTGATAAGAAAAAGGCTCGAGGAGTTATCAAGACACCTCTCAGGTCGGCAGCCAGAAGGGGAGTCCTCCCTGGGGGAATTTGTGGTCCCCCAAGGCGGGACTCAGAGCACTGTTGTTGAACGCCATTTTGAATTTTGAATTTTGGGAAAAGGTGTGTGTGTCGTGTGAATACAATAGTCACATTAAAAATAGTTTGAATAATTTCATGGACAGTGATATTACGTTGGGTTAGATTCACAGCAGCTAGGTTTACAGGAGCTGCCTTGTACAGGCCCACCGGCCTTTTGCAGACTCCTTACATTCCTATGTTCTTATGTTCTTAAATAAGAGAGGAAAGGGAAAGAGGATGGACGACTGTGGGAAGGAGAATAGAGGAAGTACATGAGTTTTGTTACCTTGGAGATGAGTTGGACTGTGATGCTGGAGTGAAGGGAGCAGTGACAGCAACAATGGCAACGACGTGGAAAAAATGGAGAGATATATAGGCAAGCTTGTTAATGAACAAAGTATCCCACTGAAGAGTAGAGGAAATGTGTATTATTAGACCTTTTTTTTTTTTTTACCGCTAAGGAGACAGTTGAAGGGGGAATAGAAAAATATAAAAAAGCCGCTACCTGCTCCTGAATAGAGGTCAAAGGAGTGTCAAAGAGAGGTCAATTTCAGGAGGAGGTGTCCTGAAACCCTCTTCTTGAAAGAGTTCAAGTCGTAGGCAGGAGAAATACAGGTGAAGGAGGATTGTTCAGAGTTTACCAGCGTGAGGATGAAAGAGTGAAGATGCTGGTTGACTCTTGCATAAGGGGTTTGGACAGTATAGGGATGAGCATGAGTAGAAAGTCGTGTGCAGCGGGGCCGCGGGAAGGGGGGAGGCATGCAGTTAGCAAGTTCAGAAGAGCAGTCAGCATGAAAATATCGATAGAAGATAGAAAGAGAGGCAACATGGCGGCGGAATTTGAGAGGTAGAAGACTATCAGTATGAGGAGAGCTGATGAGACGAAGAGCCTTTGACTCCACTCAGTTATGGAGAGCTGTGTGAGTGGACCCCCCCACACATGAGATGCATACTCCATACTTTATGTTGTTTGGTGCTAAAACATGGACAAGAAGAATAGAGGACATCCTAAGAAGATATGATCGAAGGATGCTGAGGTAAATGGCTGGAGTGAGATGGTAGGGCAGGGTGTCCAAAGAGGAAGTGGCTTAGAGATGTGGCTTGAAAGAGTTACAAGAGATAATGAGACTCAGAAAGTTGCGATGGTTCGGTCATGTGAAAAGAGAGAGACAGAAGGCGGAATGCTGAGGATGGTGCAGGAAATGGATGTGCGTGGAAGTAGATTAGTTGGAAGGCCAAGAAGAACATGTAGAAGAACAGTGCAACAAGACTTGAAAGTGTTAGAAATAGAGGAAGGATTAGCATTAGACCGAACAAGATGGAGAAAGATTATTGCAAATCTGATTATAGATTAGTCTCAAGTAAGACTCGGTAAGAGTGGGGACGTCCAATGAGTCGAAAGATACTTTTATAATGAACATTTACCTGCTACCTGAACTAACGGACTGACGAGCTCTCCTGTATCAAATGGGGAATGTTAATGCACTTCTCTAACCGTCAGGATCTTTTTGTTTTGTTTTCCCTTTGCCTGACTCCTCTGATATAAAATAATCGGGTGAGTTCCGCCATATAATTTGCCTGATTATAAAACAAGTTTTTTCTTGTCCTTGCAAGTTGTCTGCTTATTGATTAGTAAAAAATGTGAAGACTCGGTAAGAGTGGGGACATCCAATGGGTCGAAAGATACGTTTGTAAAGCAAATTAATATTGTGTGATCATTGGTCAGTTTTAAAAGGAAGCCTCGACAAAAGTGAATACATTAAGTGGTGGAAGGATGCGTTTGTAAAGTCAAATAACGGGATTCCCTTTTTGAATTACAGGTGCTGGACACACTACCGTGGGACAAGGTGAAGGTGCGCGTGATGCATGTGGAGTACAACCATCTGAGTGGTGGAAAGAAGGATTTAGTTTCGGCTATGGAAGCCCGAGGCATGCGTTTCATCGGAACAAGATCCATTGACGCCTGGTTTGTGTGTCCGGAGCTCTACAGAAACACCATCAAAAACGTCACACAGCCTAAAGTGTAACAATTTCGCTAAACAAAGACTTTTATACTGTCCTTTTACTGTCGTTATACTATCGAACTCAATAATCAACAGTGGTGTCCCACAGGGATCTGTCCTATCTCCTACTCTCTTTCTCATATTCATTGATGATCTACTTTTCAAAACGAACTATCCTATCCATTCTCACGCCGATGACCCTACTCTGCATTACTCAACTTCTTTTGATAGAAGGCCAACCCAACAGGAACTATACGATTTCAGGCTGGAGGCTCAAAATCTCAACTGGAAACTCCATATCTCCTCTCACACTAAATCAGCTTCCTCGAGGTTGGGCGTTCTGTATCGTCTTCGTCAGTTCTCCCCCGCACAGATGCTGTCCATATACAGGGGCCTTGTCCGCCTTCGTATTGAGTATGCATCACATTGTGTGTGGGGGCTTTACTCAAACAGCTCTCTTGAACAGAGTAGAGTCTCATCAACTCCCCTCCTCATACTGACAGTCTTCTTCCTCTTAAATTCCGCCGCCGCGTTGGCTCTCTTTCTATCTTATATCGATATTTTCATGCTTATTGCTCTTCTGAACTTGCTAACTGCATGACTTTCCCCCTCCCGCGGCCTCGCTGTACTCGGCTTTCTACTCTAGCAAGAGTTAACCAGCATCTTCACTCTTTCATCCCTTACACTGGTAAACTCTGGGACAGCCTTTCTTCGTCTGTATTTCCTCTTGCCTATGACTTGACCTCTTTCAAGAAGAGCATATCAAGACACCTCTCCACCCGAAATTGACTTCTCTTTTGGCCACTCGTTACTTGTGTCAGTTGTGGGAGCGACAAATAGCGGTCTTTTTTTTCTACACTCTTTTTGTTACCCTTGAGCTTTGTTGTAAAAAAAATAAAATAATGCAAGAGTTTAGCTTTATCCTCAAACTTTCATTCCTATTACTATTACACCTGAGGATTCCTTTCATATCACTGTATTTCCTCCTTCTTGTGAGTAGTAACAAATGTACGGAAGTGGGGGTAGTTGAAAGTGGGGAGGGCACGGAAGTTGGAGGCGGGGGGGTCAGCAGGGGGGTGACGGAAGAGGGGGCAGCTGGACCCTCCCCAACTCCCCACCCTCCCCCAGCCCCACCCCTCTCAGGCTAGCGGACGGAAGTGGGGGTACTGGCCCGGGGGGGGACGGGAGTGGGGGTCGGCCGGGCAGCGGGCGGGTGACGGGATGAGGGTGCCCAGCAGAGTGTGAGATAAGATCGCGGAAAAAGGGCGAATGACTGCAAGATTATAATCACGGAAAAGGGTAAAGACATTAATTTCCTTCCTTCCTCCTTTCCTTCCTTCCTTCCTTCCTCCTTCCTTCCTCTTCCTCTCCTTTATTCTTTTCTTTCTTCCTTCCTTCTTCCTTCCTTTATTCCTGCCTTCTTCATTTCCTTCCTTCTCTCCTTATCTCCTTTAATGCCTCCCGAATATCGACTGACCACCACTTGCGTATATCCCTTAAATGCACAGGCAAACACATTACCTCAGCTGAGGTTCATGGAAATCACCCTGCAGCCAACCCTCACACACACACTCACCACCAGGGAAAAGGGATACTTATGCTATAACCACGAAAAAAGAATATCGAGAACTCAAAGGAAACAAAATCACTGAAGAATTATTATGATAACGAAAAAAATCGCCCTTGAACGTTAGACTCGTTAAATTATGTAAGGTTTTGATAGGTGTATTGTAGCATTATCTTCTTATTTCTCATTTCTTAACTTGTTTCTTCTTATTTATTTCCTCAACTTATATATACATTTTTTTTACTCAGGTTATTTGGTGCCATCTGACCCTAAACACTCCAGCACCAAGTCTTTTTTTTCTGATTTTGCATTAATTAATCTCTTATATCTCATTTCTTAACTTCTTTCTTCTTATTTAATTTATCAACTAACATTTCTTTATATTTTCTTTTGCTCTTCGGTGCCATATGACCTTAGACGTTGCCGCACCGAGTTTACCTTTTTCCTTAGATCTAGAGAGCGCTCAAAACGAAGGTAACTCAGAAATACCTCAGTGAGCCAGTGAAGGGAAGGGAGAGAGAGCGGTGTGAGAGGGAAAGTGGTACGGAGGAGACGAGGGAAAAAGGCATAAAGTGAAAAAGGATCATGTGTGTGTGTGTGTGTGTGTGTGTGTGTGTGTGTGTGTGTGTGTGTGTGTGTGTTCCATTCCCCTCTGATTCTTGGGAAATCTGCGGTGAGCTCTGGAAATAAAAGACAGGACCAAGGAGGTATTGAGAAAGACGAGGACAGAGAGGGAGTGTTCTTTTATCTCTTCCTTTCTTTTCTTCTTCTCTTTCCTTCTTTCTTATATTCCTTTTTCCATCATTCCTTTCCTTCCCTCCCTTCCGCCATCATACCATTTCACCCATACCACCTTTCTCTCCTTGTATTCTTCCATCTCTCACTCTCCTCCTCTTTCTCTGCTTTCTCTTCATACCTTTCCTTCCTTTCCTCCTCCTTCTCTCTCTCCCTCCATATCTTCTTTTTCCCTCCTTTCCCTCTACCTTTCATTCCTCCCTCCTCCTCCTCTTCCTCCTCTTCTCTCCCTTCCATCATACCTTTCTCCCTTCCTCTTCTCTCTCCTCCCCCTCCATCCCTCCCTCCCCTTCCCTTTCCTTCCCTCGTGTTATTAAATTAGTCAGATTTATCTCAAATTCACTGTCTGGGCAGACAAATATTCGGAAAAGAGAAGGCAAACCAGTTTGTAGATATATATATATATAAATATGCTGTATATTCACGTTCTTATGGATATCTTCTTATTGATTTGGGTATAAATACTCCGGAATCCCTGCAGTTTCGCTCAAACATTGTTGGAGAACCCCTAGGTGAACGCGTACTCCAATGGTGAACTCCAGGAAGAAGGAACTCTTACACGTTCTAGACACCCAACATAACGAACCCTATGGTTTAAGCTCTCAGCTACTTCTGATCTTACTCTCCTAAGCCTTTGCAGCTGCTTTCTTAACCCCTCGAAGTCCGCCATCCTGAAGTCAGGTATTAAGTGTTGTTTCTGCTGACTCTATCCTCCCATTTAATATTAAATCTAATTTCCTTATGATCACTGTTACCCAATGAATCCCCAACCCCAATGTTGCTTATTATGTCCTCTCTATTAGTTAACAACAAATCCAAAATATTTTCTTCCCTCGTTGGTGTTCTAATTAACTGCTTAAGGAAACTATCCTGCATCACATCTAACAAATCCTGTGCCTCACATCTAACAAATCCTGTGACTTTTGGTCTCCGGGAGAGGAGGAGGAGGAGGAGGAGGAAGAGAAGGAGGAGGAACACAAAAGAACACAAAGAAGGAAGAACAAACAACAGCAGACCTGCTGGTCCTTACGAGGCTGTTTGTGACAAGCTACACTAACTATCTACTCAAAGGTGGAAGATGAAGGACAGCAAAGGCGAAGGCTCCTCCGACCCTGATCCCTCGGCCAAAGCTGGCAGGAATGAAAAGAACCATGCAGCATGGAAAACTGCATGGAAATTTGTGTGCCTGTGAGAACAAGACAACGCTTGCTGAGCACCCAATTATGATCACAAGACTAAGATTCCCACCATGGGATATACTAGAATTTATTAATCATGCTAAAGCATATAAGCCATCTTATTTAGCATTCTATGACTTTGAGAGTATTCTCATAGAGCCTTCTTCGAATGGGTGTAAAGAGACATCACTTTGCCAAAGCGTATGCATACATTATAGTGAATAGAAACGGAAAAACAGTAGAAAGCGGATCCTATTGTGGAAGTAATGCTGTAAACCATTTTATTCATACAATGCAGTGTTCCTGGAAGAAGTTAAAAAAAATTTAAAGGCTACAGTAAAATCAACATGACCGATGAAGATACGGCACGTCACAATGAACAAACTCACTGTCTTCTCTGTAAATACGGGTTTTTAAAAGGTAAAGGAGTAAAACATCATGACCATGAAAAATCAGGAAACGATTACATTGGAGCTTATTGTAATAGATGCAACCTTCAAATGAGAAATCACAAATTGCAGCTCACTCTCATTGCACATAATGCGGATTATGACATGTCGTTATGCCTGCGTGAATTAACGCTACCTGACTTGAAAATCAAACTAAGACCAAAACATTCAGTTCACAAATACCATGAAGTCATCATAAATGACTTGAGATTTATTGACTCGTATGCCTTTATGTCTGGTTCACTCGCGGCTTTCGCGAACCAATTCATCAGCAATGGGAACGAACCCATGCATGCCACAACAGATGTTGAAGATGTGCCAGCACTTGCGTTGCTGTTATTGATCAAGGGAAAGCAGGTTTTTTATGACTATATGGATTCGATGGAACGACTTTCTGAAACACGTCTTCCATCCCGCAAAGATTTTTCAATTCGCTTCAAGAAGCAGAACTTTCGAAAGTGATTATGAACATGCTAAGAATGTTTGGAAAGTAGCTGGGTGTCAGAGCCTGAAGGACTATTCGTTGCTTTATGTGTACATGTGGACGTTGGCCTCTATGTGACGTCTTCCAAGAGTGGAGAGGTATTTTGAAAACCCAGTGGAGGTTGGATATTGTAAATTATGTTAGCCTGCCAGGATTTGCTTCATGATTCTTTCTGCTAAAAACACACAGCAGGAATTAGAGTGCTTAGTAGCCCAGACATATATCATTGCATTCAAACAAATGTGCCCTGGGGCTACACAAGTGTTGTGCGTCGTTTTGTACGCGCCAATAACATCTACACGAACCCTCAGTTTAATCCAAAACATGATAGAAGCACTTTCCTTTCATATCTTGACTTCAACAGTCTTTATCCCACTGTAATGCAAGATAAGTTGCCATGTGGGGATATGTGGGTTATTTATTAGCTAGCTATAGGTACATGGGTAACTATACAGCTGCAACACACACATGCGCTGCATGGGATGTGTGATTCAGTCCACCACCACCTCTCTCAGCGGCCACACACACACACAACGAGAACTAGGATTTGGCTTTATTCCTACATTGTGTGCTTTCTTTGTGACTTAGCAATATATAAAGAATACCTACGACCTTCTTTCATTCGCCTATGAGCCTCACTGCAGTGACGAGAAGACGAGAGACAGGATATGAAAACTAGATGAGACAGAAATGCAATCGTTTTTGAGCGGGGGCTTGGTCAATCAAGCAACCGATGGCGATTTTGGATATCTCATGCTGTGCGATACTGAGGCTGTCTCACGTGAAGTCATTGAGAAAACGGATGATCTCCCACTGATCATCAGAAGACACAGTATCACCAACAGAGATATATCGTCAGTCACACACGAATGGTATGAAGAAGAAAACCGTCCAGTACCGTGTAAGAACATAAAACTGATTGGAATACATGCTGCTAAGGAGAAAATGCTGTTTGCTCTGCCCCTCCTTAAACTACTTATTCAATTAGGCCTGGTTGTTAAAAAAGTGCTTGCTATTTATATGTTTAAGCAAAAGCATTTTCTTGCGGGCTTCATTCAGGATAACATAGAAGACCGCAAAAGTGCTACTTGCCCTATCAAGAAAACTGCAATCATTTTTTTTTTTTTTGGTCGATTCCTGATGAACGCGGCCAAATATAGTGAAGACATAGATATTGTCACCAACCGCGAAAAGTTTTTGAAGCTGGCCCGAAGTCCTTACTTTAAACGTGTTGTACCCCTCAATGATGGCCATGTAGTTGTAGTTCGCCATAAGAAATATTCACAGTTGAATCATCCAAACTACATTGGCTACTACATCCTAGAGCTCTCCAAGCTGCGACTATATGATTTATTTTACAATGTCATGAAGGCTCATTACGGGGATCGGCAGAAACTAGTGTATTGTGACACTGGTTCCTTAATAACAGAAATTGAAACTCCTGATCTATTAACAGAGTACTCGCAGGAACCCTTCAAAAGCTATATAGATCGCAAGGTAACTAGCTCCTCACATTCCTTGTACAACACAGACAACAAAGGCAAGCTCGGATTTCTCAAGTCTGAAGTGAGGAAAGTACCATCTCAGAATTTGTAGGTGTAAGACCAAGGTGCTACTCCATCCTCTTGGCAGACGGTGACCGGTTGAGTTCAGCTAAGGAGCTGTTCCAAAGTTCATAAAGAAAGAAAAAATTGCTCATCAGCGATACAAAGACGTCCTATTCCAGAAGCAAACATTTACCTTTGGCTATCAGGGGATTCAGTGCGCAATGGACGAATGAGTACAGTAAATATCCCAAAAGAGGAATATCTGTAGTTGATGGACAAAAGATACTACATTAGCACATTGGAGTCACGGTCTTACGGTCATCCCTGATAATTCTACAGGGGTAGGGAGGAGGAGGAAGAGAAGGAGGAGGAGGAAGCACAGATCATGACGCTGTCAAACGAAGAAAATTTGGAGGAAGGTGATGAAAGAGGCATGGTTAACAGAAGCGAAGGCTAGCCAGGGGTAATGGTTAGGCAAGAAATCGGTGAAATGGGAGAACAAGAAGAAACCTATGAGTTGTGGGGAGAATGGGATATGCTGGTCGACAATATTTTTCCCTCGAAATACAGCTAGCGATGGAAGATGACATGCTAATGCTAGCCGCGGAACAGGAAGAAATAAATCAAATGCTCTCATAATGCTCGTATATGGGACTAATGTTGGAGTCTATGATATTATAAAACTGCACATGATGAATCTGTAATCATAATTTGACCAAATTCAAGAAACATTGAGTTTGTTTGACTTGTTTATATGTCCTTTATCAAACAGATGAAAAAAAAAAAATAGTCTTAAAATTTATTCGATTTGTGGAAACACATGAATAAAACGCTTTTATGTTTCCTGATCTGGTTCATATATTAAAAATGACTGTCATGAAAATGCGCGGCGGCGACGGCAGCGGGCGCTGCGGCGACATCGTGCGACGACAAGATGGACAGGATTGCGCGCGCGGGCTCAGGACGGGCAGGGCAGGGGCGGGACGAGAGTGGGGCGGCAGCTTTGGGGTAGTAGTGGTGACGAGGACGATCTGTGTGGAGCCAGACCACTGATTTAAGCGTGTTACTTACAAACCACGATAAAGGAACTAGAAAATTATTTATGCTGAGAATAGCTTCATGGAATGTAATACACTTCAATATGAAAAATCAATAAAGACAATACTTTACTTTTTATAAACACGTGTTAAATGTTTGATGTCATACGGGCATTAAAAAACTTGCTGTAAGCGAATCTCATCACGTGTTCATCATTCCTCGAATATTCGGTCTTGGAAAACTCCATACATATTTTTTCAAGAGTTTCTCTTCCACCAAAGTGGAAACATTGTAGGCAAAGTACATGACATAAGCCCCACACCCTAACATCATGTGCGTGCGTTTTGAAGTCGAAATGCATTTTTTATATATACTGAGCCCAGGTGTAAGCATCAACATCATCTCCTCCTCTAAACCTCACCTTCTCTTCCTTACTGAAACACAGGTTTCTGAGGCTACTGACAGCAATCTTCAATCTGTTCCTCCTACTATCTCTATCTAAATTTCAATCCAAAGCTGGATAAATTTGCGCCTACGTGCGCAACGACATCACTTGCTCTCATGCTCCACGACCTTGACTCTTCTGAATTTTCCACCATCTGTTAAGACTTCACTGGCCTCTATTACTAAATACATCTGTGCTGTTTATCTCTCACCTCATCTACCACCTATGTAAAATTCTTTGACTATTTGAATTCTAAAGTGGAGCACATCTTGACCCATTACTCTCCTTCGCTGGAAATCTCCATCCCTAGGAGATTTCAATGTTCACCACCAGTTTTGGCTTTCATCCTCTTTCACTGACCATCCTGGTGAACAAGCTTCTGCAACTTTGCTATCCTCAACGACCTAGAGCAGTTGGTCCAGCACCCTACACGTATTCTCTGACCGTCTTGGAGATCGGCCCAACATTCTAGACTCTCCTTACCTCAAACCCTTCTGCTTATTCTGTCAAACTGTTCTTCCGTTGGGCTCCTCCGATCACAATCTTATTTCTGCATCCTGTCCTATCGCTCCTGTACATCCTCTCTGGACCCACCGAAGAGGCGATGCTTCTTGGCATTTTGCTTCAGCTCGGTGGGACGACCTGAGGATGTACTCTTCCGATTTCCGTGGAATGATTATTGCTCCAGGATAGAGACCCTCTGTGTGTGCTCATGCATCACAGAGGTGATTGTCTCTGGAATGAGGCATACATTCCTCGTTCTTTCTATACCTCACGCTAAAAGCCTTGGTTTAATCACGCTTGTTCTCGTGCTGTCAATGATAGAGAGGTAGCTCACAAAGAAGATACCAGAGCCTTCAAACTAATGCGTTAATTATGAACTTTACATTTCTGCCCGAAATCGTGCCAAATCTATTCTCCGACTAACCAAAATTCTTTCATTAATAGAAAATGTCAAACCTTGCTTTTCTAACTCTTCCTGTGACTTCTGGCATCTAGGCAAAAACATCTCCTCCAACTTCACTTCTTCATCTTTTCCCTCCACTCCTCAGTCCTGACAGCAACCTATCGCTGTCTCATCTATCTCTAGGCTGAACTCTTCTCTCAAACTTTTCTAAAAACTCCACTCTGGACGATTCTGGGCATATTCCTCCTACTCATCCCCCTCTGACTCCTTTATGCCTGTTATAAAGATTCTTCAAAATGATGTTTCTATGCCCTCTCTGGCCTCAATCCTCAGAAGGCTTATGGACCTGATGGAGTGCCTCCTATTGTCCTTAAAAACTGTGCCTCCGTGCTGTCACCCTGCCTGGTCAAACTCTTTCGCCTCTGCCTGCTTCAACATCTACCTTTCCTTCTTGCTGAAGTATGCTTCACACAGCTCTGTACTCTGTAAGAAGGGGTGACCGCTCCAATCCCTCAAACCACCGTCCTATTGCTTTACTTTCTTGTCTATCTAAAGCTTTTGAATCAATCCTTAACCGTAAGATCTCAAAAGCACCTTTCCACTTCTGACCTTCTATCTGATCGCCAGTATGGGTTCCGCAAGGGCGTTCTACTGGTGATCTCCTAGCCTTCTTAACTGACTCTTGGTCATCCTCTTCAGGCCAGTTTCGGTGAAACTTTTGCTATTGCGCTGGACATATCAAAGCTTTTGATAGGGTCTGGCACAAATCTTGCTTTCTAAACTACCCTCCTACGGCTTTTATCCTTCTCTGTACCTTTATCTGCAGTTTCCTCTTCTGACCGTTCCTATTTCTGCTGTGGTAGACGGTCACTGTTCTTCCCTAAATCTATTAACAGTGGTGTCCCACAGGGTTCTGTCCTATCTCCACTCTTTTCTGTTGTTCATTGATGATCTTCTTTCCAAAACGAACTGTCCTATCCATTCCTACGCCGATGATTCCACTCTGCATTATTCAACTTCTTTTAATAGAAGACCCACCCTTCAGGAACTTAACGACTCAAGGCTGGAGGCTGCAGAACGCTTAGCCTCAGACTCCTTACTATTATTTCCGATTGGGGCAAGAAGAACCTGTTGTCCTTCAACGCCTCAAAACACAGTTTCTCCACCCATCCACTCATGACACAATCTTCCAAACAACTATCCCCTGTTCTTTGACAACACCCAGCGCTATCACCTTCCTCAACACTAAACATCCTCGGTCTATCCTTAACTCAAAATCTCAACTGGAAACTTCATATCTCATCCTCTTACTAAATCAGCTTTCCCTCGAGGCTGGGCGTTCTGTACTGTCTCCGCCAGTTCTTCTCCCCTGCATACAGTTGCTGTCCATATACAGGCCTTGTCCCTCCTCGTATGGAGTATGCATCTCACAGTGGGTGGGGGCTCCACTCACACAGCTCTTCTGGACAGAGTGGAGGCAAAGGCTCTTCGTCTCCATCAGCTCTCCTCCTCATATAACTGATAGTCTTCACCTCTTAAATTCCGCCGCAATGTTGCCTCTCTTTCTATCTTCTATCGATATTTTCATCGCTGACTGCTCTTCTGAACTTGCTAACTGCATGCCTCCCCCTCCCGCGGCCCCCGCTGCACTCGACTTTCTACTCATGCTCATCCCTATACTGTCCAAACCCCTTTGCTGCAAGAGTTAACCAGCATCTTCTCTTTCATCCTCACGCTGGTAAACTCTGGAACAATCTTCCTTCATCTGTATTTCCTCCTGCCTACGATCTTGAACTCTTTCAAGAGGAGGTATCAGACACCTCTCCTCCAAACTGACTTATCTTTCGGCCACCTCTTTGGATTCTTTTAGGAGCAGCGAGTAGTGGGCTTTTTTTTTTATTAATGTTTACTTTTTGTGGCCCCTTGAGTCTGTCTCCTTTGCTAATAAAAAAAAAAAAAAGCAATATAATTAAAATGATCAGAGTATAATTTGGGGTCGAGCATAACTATCTAAGAACGACTAGCATGTCCAGTTCTGGTAGAGACAAATCCAATGTCCCATATCTCTTTAGAATAATCCTTGGCGTGCTGCCGCCTCGCCCCCCTGCCCTGCCTTACGCCCTGTCCTGAGCCCATGCGCAATCCTGTCGCATCCTGTCGTAGCAGTTATCGATGTCGCCGCAGCGCTTGTTGCTGCTGCCATGCCGCGCACATTTCTGCGACAGTCAAATACTTTTTTATATATGAGGCAGATCGAACATAAAAGCGTTTTATCCATGTATGTTTCCAAAATCGAATAAATTTTAAGACAATTATTATTTTTTTCATCCGTTTTGATAAAGGACATAAAAACAAGTCAAACAAACTCAATGTTTATTGGAATTTGGTCAAATTATGATTACAGATTCATCATGTGCAATTTTATAATATCATAGACTCAACATTAGTCCTATATACAGAGCATTAGGAGAGCATTTGATTTCTTTCTTCCTGTTCTGCGGTATAGCATTAGCATGTCATCTTCCATCGCTGGCTGTATTTTCGAGGGAAAATATTGCTCGACCAGCACATCCTGTTCTCCCCACAACTCATAGGTTTCTTCTTCTTGTTCTCCATTTTCATCGAGCTATTATTCCCACCCATTACCCCTGCTAGCCTGCTTCTGTTATGCTTCTTTTCATCGCCTTCATCCATATTTTCTTCGATTTGACAGTGCCTCATGATCTGCTTCCTCCTCCTCCTCCTTCTCTTCTCCTCCTCCTCTACCCCTGTAGAATTATCAGGATGACTGTAAGACCGTGACTCAATGTACTAATGGTATCTTTTATTCCTCAACTACAGATATCCCTCTTTGGGATATTTTACTGTACTCATTCGTCCATTGCGCACTGTGAATCCCTGATAGCCAAAGGTAAATGTTTGCTTGTGGAATAGGACGTCTTTGATCGCTGATGAGCAATTTTTTCTCTATGAACTTTGGAACGCTCTTAGCTGAACTCAACTGGTCACCGTCTGCCAAGAGGATGGAGTAACACTTTGGTCTTACACCTACAAATTCTGAGATGGTTCTTTCCCTTCAGACTTGTGAAATCCTGCTTCCTTCCTTTCTTGTCTGTGTTGTACAAGGAATGTGAGGAGCTGTGATTACTTGTGTCTATATAACTTTTGAAGGTTCCTGCAGTACTCTGTTAATAGATCAGGAGTTTCAATTTATGTTATTAAGGAATCAGTGTCATAATACACTAGTTTCTCCTGATCCCGTAATGAGCCTTCATGACATTGTAAAGAATCATACAGTCGCAGCTTGGACAGCTCTAGGATGTAATAGCCAATGTAGTTTGGATGATTCAACTCATGAATATTTCTTATGGCGAACTACAACTACATGGCCATCATTGAAGGTACAACACGTTTAAAGTAAGGACTTCTCTGGGCCAGCTTCAAAAACTTTTCGCGGTTGGTGACACTATCTATGTCTTCACTATATTTGGCCCGCGTTCATCAGGAATCACCAAAATGCTGTTTGAAATACAGTTGATTGCAGTTTTCTTGATAGGGGCAGTAGTACTTTGCGGCCTTCTATATGTTATCCTGAATGAAGCCCGCAAGAAAGTGCTTTTGCTTAAACATATAAATAGCATGCACTTTTTTTTTTAACAACCAGGCCTAATTGAATAAGTAGATTAAGGAGGGCAGAGCAAACAGCATTTTCTCCTGGGCATGTGTTCCAATCAGTGTTATCTTCTTACACGGTACTGGACGGTTTTCTTCTTCATACCATTCGTGTGTGACTGACGATATATCTCTGTTGGTGATATTGTGTCTTCTGATGATCAGTGGGAGGTCATCCGCTTTCAATGACTTCACATGAGACAGCCTCAGTATCGCGTATTAGAATGAGATATCCAAATCGCCATCGGTTGCTTTGATTGACCAAGCCCCGCCTCAAAAAACGATTGCATTTCTATCTCATCTAGTTTTCGCATATCCCCACATGGCAACTTATCTTGCATTACAGTGAGATAAAGATTGTTGAAGTCAAGATATGAAGGAAAGTGCTTCTATCATGTTTTGGATTAAAATCTGAGGGTTCAAAGTTGATGTTATTGGCACGTAGAAAACGACGCACACTTGTGTAGCTCCCCACGCACATTTGTTTGATTGCAATGATATATGTCTGGGCTACTAAGCACCTCCTAATTCCTGCTGTGTTTTAGCAGAAAAGAGTCATGGGCAAATCCTGGCAGGCTAACATAATTTACAATATCCAACCTCCACTGGGTTTTCAAAATACCTCTCCACTCTGGGAAGACTTCACATAGAAGGCCAACGTCCATATACATAAAGCAACAAATAGTCCTTTTTAGGAGCAGCGAGTAGCGGGCTTTTTTATTATTGTTTTCTTTTGTGTGCCCTTGCTTGACCTGCCTCCTTTGTTGTAAAAAAAAAAAAACAGCTACTTTCCAAACATTCTTAGCATGTTCATAATCACTTTCAAAATTTCCGCTTCAGAAGCGAATTGAAAAAATCTTCGTGGGATGTAAGACGTGTTTCACAAAGTCGTACAATCGAATCCATATAGTCAAAACAAAAAACCAGATTTCCCTTTAACAATAATTGCAACTCAGGTGTTGGGACATCTTTCAACATCTGTTGTGTACATATGGGTTCGTTCCCGATGAATTGGTTCGCTAAAGCCGCGAGTGAACCAGACATAAAGACATACGAGTCAATAAATCTCAAGTCATTTATGATGACTTCATGGTATTTGTGAACTGAACGTTTTGGTCTTAGTTTGATTTTCTTGTCATGTATGGTTATTTCACGCAGGATTAACGGCACTTAATTCGCATTATGTGCAATGAGAGTGAACTGCAATTTGTGATTTTTCATTTGAAGGTTGCATCTATTACAATAAGCTCCAATGTAATTGTTTCCTGATTTTTCATGGTCATGATGTTTTACTCCTTTACCTTTTAAAAACCCCTGTTTACAGAGAAGACAGTGGGTTTGCTCATTGTGACGTGTCGTATCTTCATCGGTCATGTTGATTTTATTGTAGCCTTTAGAAAATTTTAACTTCTTCCTGCATTGTATGAATAAAATGATCTACAGCATTACTTCCACAAGAGGATCCGCTTTCTATTGTTTCTCCGTTTCTGTTCACTATAATGTAAGCATACGCTATGGCAAAGTGATGTCTCTTTACACATCCAGACACATTCGTAGAAGGCTCTACGAGAATACTCTCAAAGTCATAGAATGCTAAATAAGATGGCTCATATGCTTTAGCATGATTAATAAATTTCACAGTATATCCCGCGGGTGGGAATCTTAGTCTTGTGATCATAACTGGGTGCTCAGCAAGCGTTGTCTTGTTCTCACAGGCACACAAATTTCCATGCAGTTTTTCCATGCTGCATGGTTCTTTTTCATTTCCTGCCAGCTTTGGCTGGAGGGATGGGGGGTGGGGAGGAACCTTCCCCTTTGCTGTCCTTCATCTTCCACCTTTGATTAGATAGTCAGTATAGCTTGTCACAAACAGCCTGGTAAGGAGCAGCAATCCTGCTGTTGTTTGTTCTTTCTTTGTGTTCTTTTGTGTTCCTCCTTCTCCTCCTCCTCCTCTCCCGGAGACCAAAAGTCACAGGATTTGTTAGATGTGAGGCACAGGATTTGTTAGATGTGAGGCACAGGATTTGTTAGATGTGATGCAGGATAGTTTCCTTAAGCAGTTAATTAGAACACCAACGAGGGA
>NC_066517.1:8612287-8695660 GCF_024679095.1 Eriocheir sinensis | reverse complement strand
TCAAGTAACGTCATCCCGCTGCTCCGCCCCAAATCGCCCCTGCGCGTATTGGTCGATGTTTTGAAGGCAGAGTGACTCGACTTGTTGTAAGTGAGTTTGATCACTATCACAATGCCCTCTCCCTTACGACCTGTACCCTACCGTACGGTCCGCACAACAGATTGAATGATAGGGTAGGTGGGGAAGCGATCGCCATGACGAGGATGGGACAGATTACAGCCAGTGCTTTTCAGCCTCTCTAGTGTCCGATTTTTTTAGGATCGTTAAAGCCGGTCCAGATCAGGAAACCTATGTATGTAAACAATGCGTCCCAGACGTTTCCCAACTGTTTCGTAAACAATCAGGAAACATTTGAGAATATACGTACTCGGATACATTCGGGAAATAATTGAGAAACATTGAAAAAGACTGTGTATATGTGTGTGTGTGTGTGTGTGTGTGTGTGATTTTTAACATCAGTGTGTCTTGATAATAAAGTATAAACTATTTTTATATTCCAATCAAATTTAATTTACATATGTATGTATGGAGAGAGAGAGAGAGAGGGGGGGGGTTAGTGGGGTCTCCAGACAATGTTTTCTGGTGTTGACGAACAGGGAAACTTACTTTGTTGTTCCTCATTTTCGTTTATATAATGTTTGATGGTTGAAATCAGAGCTTCATAGACTTCAGGAGCCACAGTTGAGATGGTCTGTTTTGATATTTCGAAGGTATACATGACGCTCGTAAATGAATCTCCTCATGTCAGGTATCTCAATGTAATGACCAGTCTGATGGGAGCGAAATGGCTTGTCTGTGCCTCGTATCGCTTCATGATATTTTGGAAGCCACCATTCCTAACAGTCATTCAAAGTCATTGGTGGACATTCTAAGAAAATAATTAAACCCTGCTCCATCAACTCTCAGCTCCACCAAAAGCAAGTCACTCTGTAATGCTCCATTTTCTAAAAACGACCTCACCCATACGCGCTTCCTTGTCTTTTTTCTTGCTCTCCAGTGAGTGAAATAATAAATAAAATACAGAGGCCATTGCAGCAACCTCCTAACTCACCGACATCCTGAAAACAACCCTGAGGTCTGGGGCGGTATACTCAAACCACGCCTTCCCGACAGGCGCCAGTTGACAAAAGGCGCCGTTTGAAACGGCGCCTTTCGTTTCGGCAGAATCCCGATACACAAACATTTTAAAAAGCTGAAAGGCGGGATTTCCCTCAACGGCGCCTTTTCACGAGTCAACCAATCAGAGCGCCCGTGACAACTGTGGCTTTGGAAGTGCGGGCCAGTCACGCAGCACTGTCCGCAGCTGACAGCCGGTGCATGGAGAGAACATTCTAGAATCCTCGCACGGCGCGGAGGGCGAAAACATGCGGACACAAGTGTGGGTGGGAAATTATGTCCGTTGAGAAGTTCGATCTTTTGAAGTGGTACATGTTATATACTGATTTAGCGGTGATACGTTCCTCATTATATATAATAATCAAGTTTACCAGCATAATTAGTGAATAATTATGTGATAATAGGGCTATAGTAACTTTGCAGCGATAGATTACCATAGTGATAAGTCATGAATTTCATGGTCATAGATTTGTAATATAGCATAAAAAAGATGTTGATTTTGTCAGTGATGATAGGTTCATCGGATCTTCAAAAAGTTGTGATTTTAATAACACGTACAATCAAGTGATACTCAAATTTACACAGAAACCTTAACAGAAGTACGTGTTCCTTACAATTAATATAGGTCATATTAACACCTTTGAGCTTGTGAAAATAATGAAGAAACAATACGTAGCCTAATACTCGGCAGTAACCACATTCCCGTGAACCCATATATTAAAATACCATCGATTGTTCTACCTACTGAAGTAACGTAACTCCATTCACTAGTCTATTATAGTGCCACCTCACAGTGAGTGGATAACACAGCATTATATAACTGTTCATGAATCAAAACTCAAAATCCCTCGAAATCATTCATAACTCCTTATTTGATTAGGTAATATAAGTTTACTACGGTGCTGCCACCCAGTAATTACTCTTGAAATGATGTGTTTCACCCAAAACCAAGTTCTGAGGTTGTATTTTTCTGTAATTGTGAGCTAAGAGACAGGCGTTCTCCGCCATTGACTCGCTAAAAGGCGCCTTTGCCTCCTCAACGGCAGCTCCGACCCGCTGCTTCGCTAAGGCGCTTACGAGCGATGTTTTCAAAGATGGCGCCGTCCAGCCGAGCTTTTGTGTATGTACCTTTCGGGGAACGGCGGTGCGGAAAGGCGCCGTTGCCACGAAAGGCGCCTTTGAAAGCTTTGAATATGCTCCCCCTGGACAGGAAACACCATTTCCCGAGGGTATTCAAGTGTATCCTAGTTGTTTCTCACTTGTTTCCAAAATAGTTGGGAAACGGATGGGATACACTGTTGTCATACCAAGATTCCTGGTCTGGAGCGGCCTTTCCTGCATGGTGCTGGGGATAAGGCGCTGTCTCCGGGACGTGAAGTTATTGGTTACTTACAGGAGGCTGGTACCCTCCACCTCCTGTAGGTACACTGATATAATGGATGTCACTTTTATCTTTTTTTTTTTAATCTCTTCTATGTATATTTACATTTTTTCTCCAAATTTGTTATTTTAACTCATATCTTCGACGTCATATGACCACTTCAGTTTCGGCGCCATGAATATGTAGCCCCTATAAGTCAATCAATCCTCATGTATTCCTCAGGGCTTTAAATCTTCCTTCTCGGTTCTCGAGGGTTGTTTATGAAGTTTATAAGAGAGAGAGAGAGAGAGAGAGAGAGAGAGAGAGAGAGAGAGAGAGAGAGAGAGAGAGAGTCTCTGAACACTTCAGTTTCATGCCACACATTTCGTAGTCAAACCTCTTATTTTTTTGTTTCAGCTTGAAGAACCTGGCACTTATCTATATTAAAGAACATCTCCCAGCTATCACATGAAGCTGAAATTTTATGCAAATCTTCTTGGAGGCTTTCTCTGTCTTTGTTTGAGAGGACCGGATTACTAATGTTTGTGTCGTCAGGAAATTTACTAATAAGATTATTGAGTCCAACGTCAACGTCATTGATATAAAGTATAGACAGCACTGGGTCAAGAACGGAGCCCTGAGGGATACCACTAGTGAGAGAGAGAGAGAGAGAGAGAGAGAGAGAGAGAGAGAGAGAGAGAGAGAGAGAGAGAGAGAGAGAGAGAGAAATGAGCATGGCGTTGTAGAATATTCAAATGATAAAAAAAAAAATCTTACAGGTTATGTCTTTCCGGTCGTTGCAGTCAGTCCGCTCTGAGGTGGATAATTTCAGTAAAGTGGACAATATTGTCTCGGTGTTCCCGCCTCCTGCTCTCGCTTAAGAATGGTTCGCTGTGCAGCGGCTGAGGCTTACAAGTTGCTCCTTCCACTTGTGTCCAGGGTCCGCGGCGTGGACACCTGTGTGTGATGACAGTGCCACGGTTCGGACACATGTGCCGTAGAGACAATGGCATTCGGTGCTATCAACGTTTGTGATTATGGAACAAACATATGTGGACACGTACACACAACAGAGGAGCCGTGTCGTGGAAGCGGTTGCATATTTTTTTCACCACTTTCATAAAAAAAAAACAATATGGCTATGTACTCCAAAACTTACTGATAAGAACGGTTCTCGTTTTACCCGAGGCTTTCGCTCCTGAGGTGGTCGTGTAAAATTAATCTTTGATAATATGACGATTCATTTATAAATGAAAACAAGACATGTCATAGTACGCGTCAGTGTATGAAAACGTTATTAGATTATAATTATGTTGAAATTTTACATTTTTCCTTGATAATCATGAGCCTGAAACGCGCAAAAAACGAGATGCATTTCTACTTTGAAGTTTGTGTATTGATGATCACTGTGTTGGTGGATCCAATGTTTATGTATATTCATCACTTTGTGTGGGGGGCCAAATTTTATGTAACCTATATTGATCACTGTGTGGTGGGTCTACTTTATATATATTGATCCCATTATGGGGCGCTCTGCGCTCATGTATATTGATCGAAATGTGTTGAGTCCAAAATTTATGTACATTGATCAATTTGTGTGTGTGTGGGGAGGGGGGGCAAAGTTTATGTATATTGATCAATGAGTGGGGAGACGTAAGTTATATATACTGATCACTGGGTGGTGAGTCCAAAGTACATACATATTGACCATTATTTGGTGGGTCCAAAGTTTATATATATATATATATATATATATATATATATATATATATATATATATATATATATATATATATATATATATATATATATATATATATATATATATCACTGTGAGCGCTGGTTGCCTTGTTTCCGAAATCCACGAACAGAATCGTTTTAGTAATTGTACATGGCGAACCCTCAGAGCGGGCACCTCAAATTGCAAATGGCGGATGTTTATCCACCCATTAACCTCTACTGACAAGGTTTGAGAGACTGTGGCAAGGTTGAGGTGTGGAAAGGCAGCTAGTATTTGTAATATCAGTTCGGAGTTGCTTAACCCTATAAGCACCGACGTTTTCAAATTTTCGCGCTCGTAACACCTAGCATTGTACTCATTTTTTGTTTTTTTTTGCTTGCTGTTTGCGCCGGTAGGGCATCTTCCAGGTGGGGCCTGATGGTGTCGGCCCAAGGCTTCTTCCAGGTGGGGCTTGATGGTCACCCGTTCTGGTTGTGGGCAGGCGCGCGTTTATAGGCGCATCTTGTATCACCACCATGCCGCCCGGAACTCAGTTTTTCTTGATTCTTCGGACGGTTTTCAGAGTCCCGGGGGGGTGGTGGTCTTCAGGACAGCATGTGGTTGCATTGGGTCGGCGGCGGCGGTGACTGAAAATCCGAGGTGGTAGCGTGGGATTCAAACGTCGTCCATCACGCACGGTGAAATATAGCAGTACACGCTACCATTTCAGCCACCGCCTACCCTGAACAATGTTAATGCTCATGAACACTAAGTACTGGTACCGAATCAATAGTGTAAAACAATAATGAATAATGAGCGAAAAAAAGCTAGTGGAAAGTAAAACCCTCCCTCCCTACCTACCTTCCTCCCTCCTTCCCTCCCTCCCTCTGTCGCTCGTCACAGGCTTGGAGGAAAAATGGAGACATCTCCACTCGGCAAACAAATGTCGTACACACGCATCATGTATGTAGCTATCTCGCTGTTGATTTTATTATTCAGGAAAAATCAGCACAAAATAGCCAGCGATGATGATAAGAGATACGTACAAGTGTGTCTGTGAAAGAGAGAGAGAGAGAGAGAGAGAGAGAGAGAGAGAGAGAGAGAGAGAGAGAGAGAGAGAGAGAGAGAAATTTTGCCACTTGAGTAAGACACACACGGACACATCCATGGTGGAGAACCTTTGATTTACTTTTTTTATTTATTAGTAAGTTTCTGATACGTCAAGGGGGTGGAAATAGGTTGACCGGAAACATAATTTTATCCATTGCTGGGGCGACGCGGCGGGCGGCGGGTGGTGATAGATATCTCCCCTTAAAGCCCCAAATACACTGCCGAATTTTGCCCACGAACTTGTCGCCGAATCAGTTCGTGAAAAAATTCGGTGACCGGTTCGCCGACATGATCAAGATTCTTACAGTTCGTGACCATTCGGCGACATGTCGGCGAATGTTCAAGACAATTCGGGGACAATTCGGAGACATGTCGCCGAGTTCAAAATCTGAAATTTTAACGTTTTTTTTTGTCGCGGAATAATTAGCGACAAGTCTCCGAATTGTCTTCGTATGTCCCCGAATTGTCGGCGACATGTCCGGGACAATTCTCCGACAGTGCCAAGATTTATATCAGCTGATCATCTGATGCCCGTGTGGCATATAAAAGCACGGGAATCACACTTCACCGGCAGCTGAAGAGCCCACCTCGTCTCTCGCAATTTGTTCCAGGGGAATGGCGAGAGGGCGATCAACTCGTCCCACTCGACCCTCTGCGGAACCCAAGACCTATAGTAGACCCCAAGAATATCCGCACCTACTTCATGGACTACTACAACACCCGGGGAGCAGTGGCCTGGCAGGACAGAATTGTGGGCGAATAAATACCGTGTGTGGTAATATGTGGTAATATGTATGATAGTATGTGTAATAAAATGTATAAATGTGACTTGTTTTTGTTTTGCCTTCCTACAAATATTTTAGAGAATGAATGTTTACGTAATATTAATAAACAAACCAGTAGCTGAAAAATAAATAAATTTAAATAACTAAAATAAAACAAAGGTTAAATAATGGCAGAATAATGATATTAAGAAATAAATAAAGTAATAAATAGTAAATAAATTATGAAATAAATGAAAATGTTAGTTTCATTATAAATGCATGATTATTCTTGTTTTTCGTATTTTTTGTTTACAATTTATTATTATATTATTATTTTATTCCATATATATATATATATATATATATATATATATATATATATATATATATATATATATATATATATATATATATATATATATATATATATATATATATATATATATATATATATATATATATATTAGGGTGGTCCAAAAAATCATATGTTTGTATACATCTTCTCCACAAGGTTTATTTTAGTCCATTTGGTACAAAATACATACCATAAAAAAATTGGAGCATTTGAAGCATATTTAGAGGTCAATCCAATATCCTCTATTTTTTTATTCAGGCCATAATAAGGATTTCGGGGGCTAGATAAACACATAACAAAAACATTCTTTTCATTCAGCATAATATAATTATAAGATTCACAAAATACAAACTAAATCACTCTAGAACACTAATACACATTCTTTATTGGTACCTCTTCTTCATTATAGCAGCTTTGCTTACTGTTGGTAATTTCCCGCGATGAGCAGCAACAACCTGTAGGAGGTACTGCTTTTGGTCCTCATTTTGCGTTACAGACTCATTATAGCGTTCAATAAGAGCAATTGCCCTCTCTGCAATGTCATTCACCACCTTCATATTTCCGGCACGATCTCTCATTGTGATTAACACTTTATCGTCTTTCCATGTTTTGGGATTCTTTCTCAAGAAGAGTTATGCTCTCTCCTTGCCATCCTGTGTAAGAACATAAAAAATATGCAATGTACGCTCAGTAACATATGATGCAACATTACTGATATGAGTTTCATCAGATAGGACAATACGCCTTGCAAAGTTTTCCTTCTTTGGGCACTGCAGGTATTGTACCATATTCCTCTTCGTTTCAGTATCGATCCTGTCATCAAATAAGCTTAGACCGATAAGATGTTCTGATAGATACCAGAGATGTCGGCTGATTGCTGCATGTGCTGCCTGTGCAACTCGGTCATGAGGATACTCCTTTAAAACCATTTGCTGCAGATCGTTGAGTGGAGCTCGAACAGCCACTTTTTTTTTTTTTTTTTTTTCTACAACAAAGGAGGCAGCTCAAGGGCACACAAAAAAAGGAAACAATAATAAAAAAAAAAGCCCGCTACTCGCTGCTCCTAAAAAAGAAACAAAAGAGGTGGCCGAAAGGAAGATCAAATACGGGAGGAGAGGTGTCCTGATACCCTCCTCTTGAAAGAGTTCAAGTCGTAGGCAGGAGGAAATACAGATGAAGGAAGATTGTTCCAGAGTTTACCAGCGTGAGGGATGAAAGAGTGAAGATGCTGGTTAACTCTTGCATAAGGGGTTTGGACAGTATAGGGATGAGCATGAGTAGAAAGTCGAGTGCAGCGGGGCCGCGGGAGGGGTGGAGGCATGCAGTTAGCAAGTTCAGAAGAGCAGTCAGCGTGGAAATATCGATAGAAGATAGAAAGAGAGGCAACATTGCGGCGGAATTTAAGAGGTAGAAGACTATCAGTATGAGGAGGAGAGCTGATGAGCCGAAGAGCCTTAGCCTCCACTCTGTCCAGAAGAGCTGTGTGAGTGGAGCCCCCCCACACATGAGATGCATACTCCATACGAGGGCGGACAAGGCCCCTGTATATGGACAGCAACTGTGCAGGGGAGAAGAACTGGCGGAGACGGTACAGAACGCCCAGCCTCGAGGAAGCTGATTTAGTAAGAGATGAGACATGAAGTTTCCAGTTGAGATTTTGAGTTAAGGATAGACCGAGGATGTTTAGTGTTGAGGAAGGTGATAGCTGGGTGTTGTCAAAGAATAGGGGATAGTTGTTTGGAAGATTGTGTCGAGTGGATAGGTGGAGAAACTGTGTTTTTGAGGCGTTGAAGGACACCAGGTTCGTCTTGCCCCAGTCGGAAATAATAGTAAGGTCTGAGGCTAAGCGTTCTGCAGCCTCCAGCCTTGAGTCGTTAAGTTCCTGAAGGGTGGGTCTTCTATTAAAAGAAGTTGAGTAATGCAGAGTGGAATCATCGGCGTAGGAATGGATAGGACAGTTCGTTTTGGAAAGAAGATCATCAATGAACAACAGAAAAAGAGTGGGAGATAGGACAGAACCCTGTGGGACACCACTGTTAATAGATTTAGGGGAAGAACAGTGACCGTCTACCACGGCAGAAATAGAACGGTCAGAAAGGAAACTGGAGATAAAGGTACAGAGAGAAGGATAGAAACCGTAGGAGGGTAGTTTAGAAAGCAAAGATTTGTGCCAGACCCTATCAAAAGCTTTTGATATGTCCAGCGCAATAGCAAAAGTTTCACCGAAACGGCTAAGAGAGGATGACCAAGAGTCAGTTAAGAAGGCTAGGAGATCACCAGTAGAACGCCCCTTGCAGAACCCATACTGGCGATCAGATAGAAGGTCAGAAGTGGAAAGGTGTTTTTGAATCTTCCGGTTAAGGATTGATTCAAAAGCTTTAGATAGACAAGAAAGTAAAGCTATAGGACGGTAATTTGAGGGATTGGAGCAATCACCCTTCTTAGGCACAGGCTGTATGAAGGCATACTTCCAGCAAGAAGGAAAGGTAGATGTTGACAGGCAGAGGCGAAAGAGTTTGACCAGGCAGGGTGCTTCATGCCAGTATCTCACATAAATTATGCTCACAAGCAAAGCCAGTTGTGTGATATTGTTTTGTTCCCGTGTTTATAATGAGAATTGATGCTTGAACAGATAGATTTTGAGAGCATAGATTCCTTTTGCCATCCACCTTGCATGGTGTGTAGGACCAGGGGCTCGGAAGGAAACCTTACTGCTTGGCAGTCCACCAAGAAACAAATTCGCTAATTCTAGAAATTCCTTATAACCATCTCGTAGCTGATTATCCTGTAGGGCTACTGGTAAATATTCAAGCAACTCCTTTATTAATATTTGAAGCATTGGGTCCTCAAACATGTTTTCCGGAGCTGGAATGAAGTCATTGAGCGAAATGGTCCTCCACTGCCTCTTGAAGCGCTTGAACAAAATAGTCTCAGGACTTCCAGTTGAATCAAAGATCAAACTGAAGACATCTCCTAGCACAATTTCGAGCACATGGTGTCTACATGCTATACGAACAAGTTCCTGCTCCAATCCTTTTTCAATGAGACCACATGCTCCACGATGTAATCCTGCATTGGAAGCATTTTTTTTTTTTTTTTTTACGACTTGGCCTATTGCGCCGGTAGGCTTCTTCCCGGTGGATCCTGATGGTCGGTCCAAGGCTTCTTCCCGGTGGGGCCTGGTGGTTGGCCCAGCCCGTTCTGGCGCAGGCGAGTGTTTATAGTGGCGCCATCTTGCATTGGCTCATGCTGCCCTCCCGGACCTCATCTTTAATCCTAGAATCTAGAGTCCGGGTTGATAGGTGGTCTTCTGGACAGCATGTGGGTAGCTTTGAGCCACTCAGCGGCGGCTGACAAATCCCAGCTTGGTGGCACCGGTCGGGGATTGAACTCGCGTCGTCCTAAACGCGGGGCCGTCTCGCTATCTGTTCAGCCACCGCCTCCCCAAGTGGTATCAAATACAAGTCCATTGATCAGTTTCTCAACATTCCACAATTTAATTGCTTCTAAACGTGTTTCGGCCTGTGCTTCTCCAGTTTCTCGCTCTTTTTTGGGTACCCCAAGCAACTTCTCTTGTCCATTATATGTCACCACAATGGCAATGCGACAACCAGTTGTCTTCTGCACACCAGGGAGAAGTTTTCCGTCCCAATGTAGTAGAAAAGGTTCATCTGGAGAAAATGATTTTCGGTCATTCTCAGCTGCTTGCATACGCCCACTTCATCTGTACCATCGAATCGTATTCCTAGAAAACGACAAGCTGCCAGACCATGTCCAAGAGCTTGTGCTACAGCTACAGCTACAAACACAGCATTTCTGTCTGATAAATTGGTACGGTCCATGGCTTCAATGACTTCTGGCGACTTGACATTATCAGTTTTTCTAGAACGCATGGCAGGTGGTGCTCCAGACGAAGATGGAATGGAAGCTGATAGATGATACTCCTCATCTGCTAAGGACGATGAAGAAGAAGGATGATAATGGAGTACTTGTCCTGTTTTCATCAATTCTTCCCTTGCTTCATATCTAGCCCTTGCCATGGACTCTTTTTCCTTTCTCTGTTGCCTCCTGCTTTCAAGTGAAGCTACTTCTTTATCAACACCAGCCATGCTACATGACTAAACACTTTCCCGCTGCAAAATGGATTGACCTCTAAATATTAACGAATATGTATGAAATTCTACATATCTTATCTATGCACCCAATGGACAATTTTAAGGCTTGTGGAGGCAAAATATTACTATTTTACTTTTTACCATATAGTTTTGGACCACCCTAATATATATATATATATATATATATCTATATCTATATCTATATATATATATATATATATAGATATAGATATAGATATATAGATATATAGATATAGATAGATAGATAGATAGATAGACCCCCGTGTACAACTCCCACCACGACCCGATTGCCATGTCGTGATTAATTCGCCGAATGTTCGCCGAATAACTATGGGCTCCATGGACACCTCCTTGGGTCCCTGGAGACTCAGGCTGGGTGACTAGCTTGTCTTACACAGCACCCAGGCCTGAAATGGGAGCACCGAAAAAAACGTTTTTTTTTATATTGGTAAGTAACGAAAAAATGGTACTGTGTCCCATATTTCTGGAGTTGACAGGTGGTTATTTCGCTGGCATCCAGTGAATATCAATAGTCCTATCAGTGCCCTCAGCTCAACAGGCACAAGAGGTGCATATGCCGGTAGACTTTGCCTCACCTTTAGGATCTTGCCGGCGTCCTAGCTAACATGGACACCTGTGGCCGAGCATACCAAGTAAACCCACTCCAGGTGGTGAAGCTCGTTCTCGGGAACTCGACTACTGAGGAATCAGCGTCTGCACCCTGGTCAATTTTTTGTAGCTCGCGGTTTTGTAGGAGGGAATGGGTGTGCATGCGAGGGGCCTGGGATGGGCTAAGGTTCAGAAGATGTCACATGTGTCAGATGTTGTTTCTTCTTTGGTGTTGAAGTAACAATATTTATTTGCAGGTTTCTTCTGATATTTTCTCCCTCTCCGTCTGAATCACTTTCATCATCAGGATTTGGCACATACTCTTTATCCTCATCACTGTCATACAACACATCTGGTTCTAAACTGTCGTCACTGTCTTCAGGTTCACTCTCAGGTAACATATCATCTACATCTTCCTCCTCATTTTCACACACACAGTTATCCTCTTCATCTTCACAAGTAATGGCACTAATGCAGGATTGATTAATCATTTTTTGTATCCCACTCACTTTTTTTTTTCTAGCCATTTTGCACATTGTTTTTGTTGAGTCTTTCAAAACATACTTTTTCAGAGTACTGTATATGTTTTTTGGTTTTGAGTCTGTTTTCACTTTAGTGCCTTTTAGTTACGATAAATGCTCTCCCTTGGTAAAAACACAACAAAAAAAGTACATAAACTCTTTCGCAGGGTACAAAAAATACTTTAAAAAAATCACATAAATGCTTTTTCCGGGTGAAAAACACTTCAATTGCAAATTTCGTAGCGAAATACGCGGGACAGAAACACAGACATACCTCCTCCTTCGAGCGCCAAGTGTGGATTGAAGGTATATGGATGCACAGCTGCGAAGCACTTATCGTACAAAAATGAACATGTATTTACCAAGCCGACGGGTTAAATTAACCCCACGAAAGCATTCCAGGGTTAATTAAGGGAGACGGGCCTTTGCCGTATCCGGCGGCCCGTAGCGGAGTGTTGAGTCGATGCTAGACTCGGGCGTGGGTCGAGGGGGACAGCGAGAGCTTTTATACGGAGATAAGACTCACAAATATTACACTACAGACATTATAAATACCCTTAGAAGAACGATTCGTCACATCGTGATAATAAATAAATATATCTAAATAACCAGGGCAGGAAAGACGGAGAAAAAGACATAATCGATCAGTCAACTTGCATTTCCATTTCTATATCCTCGTTTTGACATTCACGAAAAAAAAAATCACCCCATCAAAATCGTACCAGTAATTTGTCTAGTTAATTAATCATATATCTTAATTTCTCTTTTCCATTATGGGGAGGAAAAAAAGCGGAAGGATAACCAGCTCTGAAACCGTAGACTAGCTACTTAGTTTTCATTATGTTTAGAAGGTTTGAGGAAGCGAGGGGGAAGAAGAATGGCCAGTACTTCGTTTATTCTTTCTTTTCTTCGCCCCTCTCCGTCACTTGAACTATTCTTACTTCTTTTCCAGTATTTCTTTATCTTAACTTCCTCGATGGTAAAACAGAGGCAATTAGAATGTTCAAAAGGAAGGGGAAAAAGTTAGTTGTCTATATTTTGCTTCGTCATTATTTTCGTTCACATGGATAAAAGTCAGGCTGAAATTTGTCCCTTGAAACGTTACTTCTTTTTCATTATTTTCTTATGATTACTTCCTGCTGCAAGAGAGAGAGAGAGAGAGAGAGAGAGAGAGAGAGAGAGAGAGTGTGGCTGCCTCATCTTCCCTCCATCTCATGACAGTATTTTTTTTCATTATTACTATTTCGCTTTCCTTTTCGTCATGAATTAGCAAAATAATCCATATGTTTTACCTCCCTCCCTCCTTCCTCTGTCTCTCTCCTTCGCGCTTGTTTCCCTGTTTCCTGGGCTCCAGAAGAGGGGGTGGGGAGGGATAGGAAGGAGGTATGATGGAAGGAAGGGAGGGAGGGAAGGAGAAAAGGTATTACTAGTTGTACCATCACACTCTGTACTGCCTGGGGGTTGGAATGGCATGTTCCTCCCTTCTCTATTGTTGTTTACTTGTAAAAATTAAACTATCAATCAATCATCAATCACAAGCTTGTGTCGCCGGCCGTGCCGCCCGCCGCTAAAACTAATGCCATCTAGAGAGGGTCTTGCTAGAACGCACCTAGAATGCACGCTACCAACGACGGATATAGCCTATAGGTTTCCTTCCTTATAGTTACCACAGCCAGTTAGTTTGTTGGTCTGCTTAGTGTATCAGCTAAGGCTTTATAAACAATAAATGCAAAACATGCAGTATACAATACAGGTATATATACTTGTAACAGTAATATTGGTTTAATCACGCTTGTTCTCGTGCTGTCAATGATAGAGAGGTAGCTCACAAAAGATACCAGAGCCTTCAAACTAATGCTAATTATGAACTTTACATTTCTGCCCGAAATCGTGCCAAATCTATTCTCCGACTAACCAAAAATTCTTTCATTAATAGAAAATGTCAAAACCTTGCTTTCTCTAACTCTTCCCGTGACTTCTGGCATCTAGCCAAAAACATCTCCTCCAACTTCACTTCTTCATCTTTCCCTCCACTCCTCAGTCCTGACGGCAACACTGCCGTCTCATCTATCTCTAAGGCTGAACTCTTCTCTCAAACTTTTTCTAAAAACTCCACTCTGGACGATTCTGGGCATATTCCTCCTACTCATCCCCCCTCTGACTCCTTTATGCCTGTTATAAAGATTCTTCAAAATGATGTTTTCTATGCCTCTCTGGCCTCAATCCTCAGAAGGCTTATGGACCTGATGGAGTGCCTCCTATTGTCCTTAAAAACTGTGCCTCCGTGCTGTCACCCTGCCTGGTCAAACTCTTTCGCCTCTGCCTGTCAACATCTACCTTTCCTTCTTGCTGGAAGTATGCCTTCACGCAGCCTGTACCTAAGAAGGGTGACCTCCAATCCTCAAACTACCGTCCTATTGCTTTACTTTCTTGTCTATCTAAAGCTTTTGAATCAATCCTTAACCGTAAGATTCAAAAGCACCTTTCCACTTCTGACCTTCTATCTGATCGCCAGTATGGGTTCCGCAAGGGGCGTTCTACTGGTGATCTCCTAGCCTTCTTAACTGACTCTTGGTCATCCTCTCTTAGCCGTTTCGGTGAAACTTTTGCTATTGCGCTGGACATATCAAAAGCTTTTGATAGGGTCTGGCACAAATCTTTGCTTTCTAAACTACCCTCCTACGGTTTCTATCCTTCTCTCTGTACCTTTATCTCCAGTTTCCTTTCTGACCGTTCTATTTCTGCCGTGGTAGACGGTCACTGTTCTTCCCTAAATCTATTAACAGTGGTGTCCCACAGGGGTCGGTCCTAACTCCTCCTCTTTTTCTGTTGTTCATTGATGATCTTCTTTCCAAAACGAACTGTCCTATCCATTCCTACGCCGATGATTCCACTCTGCATTATTCAACTTCTTTTAATAGAAGACCCACCCTTCAGGAACTTAACGACTCAAGGCTGGAGGCTGCAGAACGCTTAGCCTCAGACCTTACTATTATTTCCGATTGGGGCAAGAAGAACCTGGTGTCCTTCAACGCCTCAAAAACACAGTTTCTCCACCTATCCACTCGACACAATCTTCCAAACAACTATCCCTATTCTTTGACAACACCCAGCTATCACCTTCCTCAACACTAAACATCCTCGGTCTATCCTTAACTCAAAATCTCAACTGGAAACTTCATATCTCATCTCTTACTAAATCAGCTTCCTCGAGGCTGGGCGTTCTGTACCGTCTCCGCCAGTTCTTCTCCCCTGCACAGTTGCTGTCCATATACAGGGGCCTTGTCCGCCCTCGTATGGAGTATGCATCTCATGTGTGGGGGCTCCACTCACACAGCTCTTCTGGACAGAGTGGAGGCAAAGGCTCTTCGTCTCATCAGCTCTCCTCCTCATACTGATAGTCTTCTACCTCTTAAATTCCGCCGCAATGTTGCCTCTCTTTCTATCTTCTATCGATATTTCCACGCTGACTGCTCTTCTGAACTTGCTAACTGCATGCCTCCCCCCCTCCCGCGGCCCCGCTGCACTCGACTTTCTACTCATGCTCATCCCTATACTGTCCAAACCCCTTATGCAAGAGTTAACCAGCATCTTCACTCTTTCATCCCTCACGCTGGTAAACTCTGGAACAATCTTCCTTCATCTGTATTTCCTCCTGCCTACGACTTGAACTCTTTCAAGAGGAGGGTATCAGGACACCTCTCCTCCCGAAACTGACTTATCTTTCGGCCACCTCTTTGGATTCTTTTTAGGAGCAGCGAGTAGCGGGCTTTTTTTTTTATTAATGTTTACTTTTTTGTGCCCTTGAGCTGTCTCCTTTGCTGTAAAAAAAAAAAAAAAAAAAAAAGTATCGTCGTATCGTCTAAGTTATTGTACATCTGGCAGTCGGCAACCGTTTCATCGCGTTCCATAATGTATCGACTGTGCTTCAAAATGATTGCTGTCGGTTTTTCGAAATATTCGTGTGTAGCAAAATAACGAGGATTCATATGGCTCTTATTGATATAACACGTTAATCTTGGGTATTTTCTGCGTTTATCTGTAGGACTGTTTTTCTTTTACACTTGATTATAAGAAAAAAAATGCATCGTTTTGATCAAAGTGCCTGAGGGGTGGCCACTTCTGGCCACCCTCGGAACTTATAGGGTTAAGAAGCAAGAAGTCACCGATGCCTTACTGTTTGAGTGTTACATGTGAGTACTAGGGCCAGAAGTATTTTTTACCACCTTTACTAATGACATTGACACAATAGTAAAGAAAAGTAACAATGTTTTTTTTTGTGTGTGTTTATTAATTAAACAATACTAGCGGTACCCGTGGAAATTCCACGGCTAATGTGCTTTATACAATATCTGGCAGGAGTAGATTTAGCTTATCTCTAAAGCATGACAGTTTTCTGTTTACCCGACACCCTGCAACTACCACTAAACCCAGCACTACCCAGTAACCACTAACCTCCTCCACCTCTTACCCTCACCAAACAGTTTACTGTCCCAATTTACCTACCACTGGACACCCCACACGCCGCATATCCGACACCAGGCCACTACCACTAACCAGTAACCACCACCATTAGGCTTAGCCACTAACCACTTGAACTGTGTGGTGAGAGTTAGAGGTAGATGGGTTTAGTGGTTAGCAGTGGGAAACTTAAGCTGGAGTCAAACTGGACCCAAATCTGGTGAGCACGAGCTCTTGCTGGCAGCTTTTGCTCGCGAGCAAGTCACTGTTGTCCTCACACTGACGAGCGACGAACAACATTGTAAACAAAGCCTCAGCCATGGCGCATACTACATCTACGCTTCGCATTACGGCTAAGTCTGCAGCTGTGACGGCATTACTTGCCGTTATTCAACGAGCGCAGAAGAAGAAAAGACGAGTCTGGTCTCGGTCATGGCTGAAGAGAAGGGAGACCCATGGTGTGTACAACAATCCATCTAACTTTCTTCAGCGTAGACTTACAGAAATGTGGATGGCTGTGGTCCCACAACTCGGGATGGTCCCTGACTCTAAATATTAAAGAATGCATAATACGGAGGACCAATGAACTCTACAACTAAGAGCGAAGGTGGTCATGGGGAGTGTTTATTTCAGCTGGGCGGTCTTGGTCTTGGTTAGGGATCCATAAATCAATATAAAAACCAACACTATTTTTCACAATATTATAAAATGTTACAAACACCATCAAACATCAAACGAGTATGTGAATAAGTTCTTTAATATCATGGGTATACGGATCAAATACACTAGGCAATATATATTATTCACATATCGGTGCACCAAAGAGCTCATTTGAGTGCCTGCTCGCGGCTCGCCGAGATGCTCCCCGTCCAAACGGCGAGCTAAACACAGGAGCAAAAGCTCGCGAGCGAGCGATATATATATATATATATATATATATATATATATATATATATATATATATATATATATATATATATATATATATATATATATATATATATTACAGCAGAGGAGTTAATTCAAGGGCATAAAAAAACGGTAACAAATGTTAAAAAAAAAAAGCCTGCCACTCACTGCTCCTAAAAAGAGTTACAGGAGTGGCCGAAAGATAGATCAATTTCGGAAGGAGAGGTGTTATAGTAGGATATCAATGTATTATTATTATTATTATTATTATTATTATTATTATTATTATTATTATTATTATTATTTAATATCACCACGAATTAGGCATACAATTGTCAATGGAAAAAACCCACAACAGATAGATCACGCCACCTTATAGGAATGTCGTCCGTCAGTGTTTACCGTCTCAGTTTGTATACAAAGCATTTCGTCGTGCGTGGAGGTCACCTTGACATACGTGACCAATTGTAACTTAATTATTTTCCAATCTGTAACTCGTCACTCCTTCACGAGAGTCCGACTGACACACAACGTTAGTCGCTCTCGCTCCGACGCTCCTTGTACAGTCGCGATATGAAGTGATGTCGCCGCTCTCAAAATGTTTCGTACGGGAGCATTTGAAGGTAACGGAAGTGATGTGTATTTATTGTTTATGTTATAATGTTCCCTTTTAATGATAATCTATAATACGTTGTGATGTAAAACACGGTAAAATAACATAGTAGTACCTTAATTACAATTATACATTCATTTGTTTTAAAAAATGCGACTGCGAATGTAATGTGTTGTCTTCAGTACTGAAGACAACCTTGAAATGATTTAGCTCACGTCGTGTGCTTATCTTTGCAAAACAGTTGTTATACGTTGTTCAGATTTAGGTTATATATATATATATATATATATATATATATATATATATATATATATATATATATATATATATATATATATATATATATATATATATTATGGGTCATTCCATGAACTGTCTTCTGCAGTTATTAATACACACGCACAGTATGGCACGAAGGGAATGGACAGTTACTGGCATTACTTTGCGTTTTATTGATTAAGAAACGATCAAATAATGTTTCACATTAAACACCTTTTATTCACTATGATGGCTTCTTATCATAAGCATGGGCACTGAAATATATAGCAACATTGCTCAGTAACGATGATGAATGAAGAATGCCTTCATAGGTAGGGTTGCCATATCTGAACTATCAAAATTCCGGACGCCTCCACGAACACTCGACCATAGCCTAATGTTTGGCAACGCTGCGATTACCCGCCCGACCACCACCTCCATTTCAAAGCTATATATTCTTATTTCCCTACCTTCCTCGATTATTCTATGGCACTTAAAAGCTGTGGACATGTTCCACTGATCACCTCCAAGCATTAGAAGTCTACATGAAGCTTTTGTCATCGTTATATTGACCAAGAAAGGCAATGATGTTTGCGATCGGCGACAAAGAGTGAGTTACAAAACACGACTATTCTGAAGCTATATATTCTTATTTTTCCATCTCCGACAATCCCTCGGTACTTATAGGCTGTGGGCATCTTCCCTTGATCACTATCATGCATTAGAAGTCCACGGAAAGCTTTTGTTATCGTTATGTTGACCACGAAAGGCAAAGAGTGAGTCAGGGGTGAATAATAGGTATGGTGCGCGGGCGATGACGTCATCATCAAACGAGAGTATAAATTAAATAAATTACGCCATCCTAGTTTAGGATATCGACTAATCATGCATGTCCTATATATTGTGCATATGTTAGATTTATTGTTGTCAAAAATGATCATGAGAAGATAATTTTACTTTCTGTTTGAGTAATATGTCGATATTTGGACTGCATTTGACTCTTTCCTTGGTGAACGTAAACACTTTGTGTCAAAATATTTCGGCAAGTCTTCGTAAGACATCATTGAATATTTCTTTTCAATTTTTTTTCTAGCTTGTAAAATATATTTAGATAAGTTATGATGAAGATACAGGAAAATAATGATACTCTTGAAAATATATAACGATACTTGTGTGATCGAAAATAAACGTACACGGCGACATCACTTCATATCGCGACTGTACATAAAGGCTAAGAATATGTTCGCCTTAACCCTATACGTTCCGACCCCTTGAGATTTTTCGCGCTCGTATAGCCAGCATCGTATTGATTTTTCTGAACAACAATAACGCTCGTGAACACTAAGTACTGCAACCTAATCAATGGTGTAAAGCAATAGTGAATAATGAGTGAAAAGAAACTCTCAAGAAATAAAATCCTTTTCTCCCTCTTCCTCCTATTCTTCCTTCTTTTCTTCTTCTTCCTCCTCTTCCTATTCTTCCTTCTTTTCTTCTTCTTCTTCCTCTTCTTCCTTCTTTTCTTCCTCCTCTTCTTTCTCCTTTTTTTCTTCCTCCTCTTCCTCTTCTTTCTCCTTTTATTCTTCCTCTTCCTCTTCTTCCTCCTTTTCCTCCTTTTCCTTTTCTCGCTAGCTTCTCGCCTCTTTTTCTTCCTCTTCCTTTTCTTCTGCCTCTTCCTCTTCTTCCTCTTCCCTTCCTTCTTCCTCTTCTTCTTCATCTTCCTCCTCTTCCTGTTCTTCCTCCTCCTCCTCTTCTTCCTCTATTTCCTCCTCTTCTTCCTCTTACTCTTCTTCCTGCTCTTCCTCCTTTCCTTCCTCCTCTTCTTCCTCCTTTTCCTCTTCTTCCTCCTCTTCCTCTTCTTTCTCCTTTTCCCTCTTCCCTCTTTTCCCCCTCCTCTTCCTCTTCTTCTTTTTCCTTTTCCTCTTCCTCTGCTTCCTACTTTTCCTCCTCTTCCTAGCTTCTCGTCCTACTCTTCTTCCTCATTCTTCCTCTCACTCTTCCTTTTCTTCTTCCTTCTCATCTTCTTCTTCCTTTTCTTGATTTTGCTCTTCTTCTTCCTCCTCTTCCTCTTTCTCTTCTTCCTCCTCTCCCACCTCTTCCTCTATTTCCTCCTCTTCTTCCTCTTCCTCTTCTTCATCCTCTTCCTCCTTTTCTTCCTCTTCTTCCTACTCTTCCTAGTCTTCCTCTTCTTCCTCCTTATTGTCCCCTTCCCTCTTTTCCTCCTCTTCTTCCTCTTCTTCCTCCTCTTCTTCTATACTTTTCCACCTCTTCCTAGCTTCTCGTCCTCTTCTTCTTCCTCTTCTAGCTTCTTCCTCCTTTTCCTCCCCTACCTCTTCTTCTTCCTCTTCCTTTTCTTCTTCCTCTTTTTCCTCCTCTTCTGCATCTTCCTCTCCTTCCTCTTCTTCTTCCTCCTCTCCCTCCTCTTCCTCTATTTCCTCCTCTTCTTCCTCTTCCTCTTCCTCATCCTCTTCTTCCTCCTTTTTGGTGATGATGGTGATGGTGGTGATGATGATGGTGGTGATGATGGTGATGATGGTGATGATGGTGGTGATGATGGTGGTGATGATGATGGTGATGATGGTGGTGATGATGATGGTGGTGATGATGATGGTGGTGATGATGGTGGTGGTGATGATGGTGGTGATGATGATGGTGGTGATGATGATGGTGATGATGGTGGTGATGATGATGGTGGTGATGATGGTGATGATGATGGTGATGATGGTGATGGTGGTGATGATTATGGTGGTGATGATGGTGGTGGTGATGATGATGGTGATGATGGTGGTGATGATGGTGGTGATGATGAAGGTGGTGATGATGATGGTGGTGATGATGGTGGTGGTGATGTTGGTGGTGATGGTGGTGATGATGATGGTGGTGATGGTGATGGTGGTGATGATGATGGTGGTGATGGTGATGATGGTGATGGTGGTGATGATGATGGTGGTGATGGTGATGGTGGTGATGATGATGGTGGTGATGATGGTGATGATGGTGGTGATGATGGTGGTGATGATGGTGATGATGGTGATGATGGTGGTGATGATGATGGTGATGATGATGGTGATGATGGTGGTGATGATGATGGTGGTGATGATGGTGGTGATGATGATGGTGGTGATGGTGATGGTGGTGATGGTGGTGATGGTGATGGTGGTGATGATGATGGTGGTGATGATGGTGATGATGGTGGTGATGATGATGGTGGTGATGATGGTGATGATGGTGGTGATGATGATGGTGGTGATGATGGTGGTGATGATGATGATGGTGGTGATGGTGATGGTGGTGATGATGATGGTGGTGATGGTGATGGTGGTGATGATGATGGTGGTGATGGTGATGGTGGTGATGATGGTGATGATGGTGGTGATGATGATGGTGGTGATGATGGTGATGATGGTGATGATGGTGGTGATGATGATGGTGGTGATGATGATGGTGGTGATGATGGTGGTGGTGATGATGGTGATGATGGTGGTGATGATGGTGGTGATGATGATGGTGGTGATGGTGATGGTGGTGATGATGATGGTGGTGATGATGGTGATGGTGGTGATGATGATGATGGTGGTGATGATGATGGTGATGATGATGGTGATGATGGTGATGATGATGATGATGGTGGTGATGATGGTGGTGATGATGATGGTGGTGATGATGGTGATGATGATGGTGATGATGGTGATGGTGGTGATGATTATGGTGGTGATGATTATGGTGGTGATGATGGTGGTGGTGATGATGGTGGTGGTGATGATGATGGTGGTGATGATGGTGGTGATGATGATGGTGGTGATGATGATGGTGGTGGTGATGATGGTGGTGATGATGGTGGTGATGATGGTGGTGATGATGATGGTGGTGATGGTGATGGTGGTGATGATGATGGTGGTGATGGTGATGATGGTGATGGTGGTGATGATGATGATGGTGGTGATGATGATGGTGATGATGATGGTGATGATGGTGATGGTGATGATGATGGTGGTGATGGTGATGATGATGGTGATGATGATGATGATGGTGGTGATGATGGTGGTGATGATGATGGTGGTGATGATGGTGGTGGTGATGATGGTGGTGGTGATGATGATGGTGGTGATGATGGTGGTGATGATGGTGGTGATGATTATGGTGGTGATGGTGATGGTGGTGATGATGATGGTGGTGATGATGGTGATGATGGTGATGATGGTGGTGATGATGATGGTGGTGATGATGGTGATGATGGTGATGGTGGTGATGATTATGGTGGTGATGATGGTGGTGGTGATGATGGTGGTGGTGATGATGGTGGTGATGATGATGGTGGTGATAATGATGGTGGTGATGATGATGGTGGTGATGATTATGGTGGTGATGATGGTGGTGGTGATGATGGTGGTGGTGATGATGATGGTGGTGATGATGATGATGATGATGGTGGTGATGATGATGGTGATGATGATGATGGTGGTGATGATGATGATGGTGGTGATGATGGTGGTCATAGGCTATTTGACCGTTTGAACCTAGCTCCCTCTCTTCCATCTTTCATAGTATTTTTATATATATATATATATATATATATATATATATATATATATATATATAGAGAGAGAGAGAGAGAGAGAGAGAGAGAGAGAGAGAGGGCCAGTCATAGGCTATTTGACCGTTTGAACCTAGCTCCCTCTCTTCCATCTTTCATAGTATTTTTTTTATTACGCTAAATTTTTTTTTTTGCCGATAAGAGTATATTTGCTTATATTGAAAGGAACTGAATATGAATGACATGAATATTTCGCAGCAAGTGACACTGGCACTGATATTATTTTGGGTATTATCATTGTTGCCTGGTTAATATATATATATATATATATATATATATATATATATATATATATATATATATATATATATATATATATATATATCTCATATTTATATATATATATATATATATATATATATATATATATATATATATATATATATATATATATATATATATATATATATATATATATATATATATATATATGAAAGATGGAAGAGAGGGGAGCTAGGTTCAAACGGTCAAATAGCCTATGACTGGCCTCTCTCTCTCTCTCTCTCTCTCTCTCTCTCTCTCTCTCTCTCTGACTCCAAGCACGTACGTTTTTTTCTTTATTAGCTATATATAGGAATTGTCTGGCCAAAGTACAAGAAATTAACATATGTACGAGACACAGTTATCACCTTATGGTAGTGTCAAAATAAGTATTGTATGTGCCATAATTCGTCATCGCCTCGCCGCAATCACAAGCTCGTGTCGCCAACTGCCGTTGAATAACTCTCGTACACAGCGGGCTGTGTACGTTTTTATTATGTTTTTATTACAGCTAGCTTGTTTGTTGGTCTGTTTAGTGTATCAGCTAAAGCTTTGTTAACATAAAAGATGCAGAACATGCAGTATAGCACTATACAATACAGGTATATTAATACTTATAACAGTAATAATATCGTCATCCGGAGGCGTTTGAACGTTGGTTTTTTTTTCACAGCGTATCGCCGTGCTTCAAAATGATTCGCGTCGGTGTTTCTAAATATTCGTGTTTAGCAAGATAACGGAGGCTCCTATGGTTATTTTTGATATCGCATCTTAATCTACGGTATTTTCTACGTTTATCAGTAGGTCTGTTTTTCTTTTAAACTTGGTAATAAAAAAAAAATGATCGTTTTGACAAAAATCCTCAGGGGGGGGCAAATGTGGCCCGGGTCGGAACGAATAGGGTTAAGGAAGCTGAAGTCTTAATCAACGCCTTTAAACGCCCCCCGGTACACCGTTACAGAGGTGTTCTGATACCCTCCTCTTGCAAGAGTTCAAGTCGTAGGCAGGAGGAAATACAGATGGAGGAAGATTGTTCCAGAGTTTACCAGCGTGAGGGATGAAAGAATGAAGATGCTGGTTAACTCTTGCGTAAGGGATTTGGACAGTAAAGGGATGAGCTTGAGTAGATAGTCGTGTGTGGCGAGGCCGCGAGAGGGGGGGAGGCATGCGGTTAGCATGTTCGGAAGAGCAGTCAGCATGAAAATATCGATAGAAGATAGAAAGAGAGGCAACATGGCGGCGAAACTTAAGAGGTAGAATACTATTAGTAAGAGGAGGAGAGCTGATGAGACGAAGAGCCTTAGACTCCACTCTGTCCACGAGAGCTGTGTGAGTGAAACCCCCCCACACGTGAGATGCATACTCCATACGAGGGCGGACAAGGCCCCTGTAAATGGATAGCAACTGTGCGGGGGAGAAGAACTGGCGGAGACGGTACAGAACGCCCAGCCTCCAGGAAGCTGATTTAGTAAGAGAAGAGATATGAAGCTTCCAGTTGAGATTTTGAGTATAGGATAGACCGAGGATGTTTAGTGTTGAAGAAGGTGATAGCTGAGTGTTGTCAAAGAATAGGGGATAGTTGTTTGGAAGATTGTGTCGAGTGGGTAGGTGGAGAAAGTGTGTTTTTGAGGCGTTGAAGTACACCAAGTTCTTCTTGCCCCAATCGGAAACAATAGTAAGGTCTAAGGCTAAGCGTTCTGCCGCCTCCAGCCAGGAATCATTTAGTTCCTGTTGGGTAGCTCTTCTATTAAAATAAGTTGAGTAATGCAGAGTAGAGTCATTGGCGTAAGAATGGATAGGACAGTTTGTTTTGGAAAGAAGATCATCAATGAACAACAGAAAGAGAGTAGGAGATAGAACAGAACCTTGCGGATCACCACTATTAATATGTTTAGGGGAGCAACAGTGACCGTCTACCACAGCAGAAATAGAACGGTCAGAGAGGAAACTGGAGATAAAGGTACAGAGAGAAGGATAGAAATCATAGGAGGGTAGTTTGGAAAGCAAAGATTTGTGCCAGACCCTATTAAAGGCTTTTGATATGTCCAGCGCAATAGCAAAGGTTTCACCGAAACGGCTAAGAGAGGATGACCAAGGATCAGTTAGGAAGGCAAGGAGATCACCAGTAGAACGCCCCTTGCGGAACCCATACTGGCGACCAAATAGAATGTCAGAAGTGGAAAGGTGCTTTTGAATCTTCCGGTTAAGGATAGATTCAAAAGCTTTAGATAGACAAGAATAAAAAATAAATAAAAAAAATATTACAATTGAGTAAGAATGAAATGAAACAGATTTTGCTGGTATGTTTTAACCTCTTCATTGCCGGCTGCATTACGAGTACGTACAAGGAGGTGATGTCTCAGTACTGACAAAAATGGGGAGGGGGTGCAAAATTATGTTCCGCCCCGGGTACCAAATACTCTAGGAACACCTCTGCGAACAAGGTCCCTGTATACGGATAGCGACTGTGCGGGGGAGAAAAACTGGCGGAGACGATACAAAACACCTAACCTCGAAGAAGCTGATTTAGTGAGAGAGAAGAAATGAAGTTTTCCGTTAAAATTTTGATTTAAGGATAGACCGAGGATGTTTAGTGTTGAAGACGGTGACAGCTGAGGGTTGTTGAAGAATAGGGGATGTATATATTTGGAAAATTGTGTCGAGTTGATAGGTGGAGAAATTAGGTTTTTCAGGCATTGAAGGACACAAGGTTCCTTTTACCCCAATAGGAAATGATAGCAAGGTCTATGCAACCTCCAGTCTGGAGTCATGTAATTCCTGTTGAAAGGATCTTTTGTTGAAAGAAGTTGAGTAATGCAGAGTGGAGCCGTCAGCGTATGATTGGATAGGACAGTTTGTTATGGAAAGAAAATCATTGATGAATAACAGGAAGAGAGTGGGTGATAGGACAGAGCCCTGTGAAACACCACTGTTGATCGTTTTAGTGGAAGAACTGTCACCGTCTACCACCGCAGAGATAGAACGGCCAGAAAGGAAACTGGAGATAAAGGAACAGAGAGGATAGAATCCGAAAGAGGGCAGTTTAGAAAACACAGAGTTGTGTCAGACTCTATCGAAGACTTTCGATATGTTATATCAGTGGTGGGCACCAATCACTTTTTTGCTGTTCCGATCCCCGATCATCCGATCACCTTGGGCAACTGATCCGATTACGATCATCAGATCATTTTTTAAGTACTGCTTTTCCGATCACCATTCCGATCATCCGATCATTAAAACTTTTAATAATTATTGTTATTTTTTCAAATAATAATTACAAGAAACACCTATTCTAGGTGTTCTTTAAGTAATAATTTCAAATAAGCAATAACTTAATGATATCCTTATAAATATCTTTATTTTTCCTCTTTCTTTTGGTATATAGGACATGATAAAGAAAAAAAGTTAACTTCTTATTTTAGGCATTTATTTAAGTCTACCCTTTTTATTCAGTTTCTGAAAGTATGAAAAAGGAATTATGTTCGCTATTTTAACTATTGTTTGAAGTTGATTTAGTTTTTTGACAAACATTTGTCATTTTTTTAAATATTTTATTATCGATATTTAGGAAATTTTTTTTTACTGTTCTATAAAAACGAACGATAGTGAGCATTAAATCTCCTATACTTCCTGATTAAATAGATTTTTTAATAAAAGATATTGGTCCATAAACAAGTTAGTTAACTACAAGAAGAACATAAGCAATAAGGTTTTGATTATAAGTGAGCCGGTGTGGTGTCATCTGCCATCCACGTATCCTAACACATACCATCCTGATCTGCGCATGCGCAGCACCCGATGCTTACAAACACAGTGTTGATATCGTAGTTTGTCCAGGCAAGATGGCGGCAAGACAGCATGGCAGCTTTTATGGGAAAATGGCCAAATTCAAGGATGACATGGATCCCATAATTCAGATAGCCTGCCATTAAATGGAGAGAATCCGAGAAACATGACCATCAATCAGAAGAGAGTGCAGGTTATCTCATTTATCACATTTACTGACATACAAGGTTTCAGGTTACCTCATTTATCACATATACCGACATACAAGGGGTGTAGGTTATCTCATTTTTCACAATTACTGACATACAAGGGTAGACGGTGGCTGAGTGATTAGCGTGCGGGGCCAGCATTCCTCACGCCATGGACAACGTCGATTCCAATCCCCACGCTACTACCTGGGATCTTTTTGTCACCGCCGAGTGGCTTAGACTACCCACATGCTGACCAGAAGACCACCCATCAACCCGGAATCTAGAATAAACCGTCCAAGCGAATCAAAAATGAGTTCCGGGAGGCAGCAAGAGCCAAGCATAACTATATAGCGCCACTATAGAAATTGCCTGCGCCATGACGGGCTAGGGCCGACCACCAGGCCCCTGAAGAAAGCCTATCGGCGCTATAGGCTGAGATGTAAACAAAAAAAAAGTTACCTCATTTGTCACATTTACCGACATACAAGGTGTGTAGGGTACCTCATTTAACACATTTACCGACATTCAAGGGGTGTAGGTTATCTCATTAATCACATTTACCGACATACAAAGGGTGCAGGTTATCTCATTTATCACATTTACCGACATATAAGGGGTGTAGGTTGCCTCATTAATCACATTTACCGACATACAAGGGGTGCAGGTTATCTCATTTATCACATTTACTGACATACAAGGGGTGCAGGAAGAAGGGACATGGTCCCCATAATTCAGATAGCCTACTATTAAATGAAGAGTACGTAGCAGAGAAACATGACCATCAATCAGAAGAGTGTAGATTATCTCATTTATAACATTTACCGACATACAAGGGGTGTAAGTTCTCATTTATCATATTTACCCACATACAAGGGATATAGGTTATCTCATTTATCACATTTACTGACATATAAGAGTTCAGGTTACCCTATTTATCACTTTTACCGACATACAAGGGGAGCAGGCTGTCTCATTCATCACATTTACTGACATACAAGGGGTGCAGGTTACCTCATTTATCACAGTTACCGACATACAAGAGGTGTAGGTTATCTCATTTATCACATTTACCGACATACAAAGGGTGTAGGATATCTCATGTACCACATTTACTGACATACAACGGGTGCAGGAAGAAACTTTCATATTTCAAGCAATTTTCAAATTCAAAACATACGTCATCATTTACTTTTAAAAAGAAAAAAAATAAACTTAGGAGGGACGTATCGCGATAGGCAGTCCACAAAGACACGGTACCGTGTCGCAATTCATCCACCCACTGTTTGGAAACAAAGCCCGCGTATGCGAAGATCGGATGGGATGTCTTCGGATACGTGGATGGCAGATGACAAAACACCGGGTAGGACACGTAGCAATGGGTTTAAGTTGGATAAGTTCAGGTTCAACAAAGACATAGGCAAGAATTGGTTTACCAACAGTGGTGGATGAGTGGAACAGAAGTAGAAATCATGTGGTGAGTGCCAACACGATAGATACATTCAAGAAGAGGTTAAATAAGTTCTAGGATGGGAGGGTATGGGGCGTAAGTTTGGTGTCGTGTTCTGGGCGGCATGTTGGGCCGTCTCGCGAGACCTCCTTCCTCCTCCTCTTGTTGCGGGGGGAGCACGACGGGTGGGGTGGGGGGGTCGAGCGGAAGCAAAGCCCCCCCCTCGGTTAAGAATGTTGGGGGGGGGGACGAGGCGGGGCCAAGCCCCCCGTTTTGGCTTTGGTCTCCTTGGTTTCTCGGAAAGGAACTGACGCTTCCGCCATTAGAGGGTGGTAACAGTGCAGCAGAAAATGCATAACTGGCAACTGAGGCAGGCCACTCGGTTACTGGAGTGAGCGGAAAGCCCACTACTGCAGCCCACACCACACTGTCATGGCGTCGTGTGACAAGCAAATACAGCGACTTTGTTTCACGATACCTAACCAGGATTAAATAAATTAACGATCAATAATTATCGCTTGATATTATCAATAAAGATGCTTATTGAAGTAACTATTTAGGAACGTGTACAAAGATAATTGTAAGAAGTGAGTCGTGAGGTTTTAAAAGTGTCCGGAGTCACTTGTTGCCACGACAACGTTGGCCACATTTTTTTTTCTGTGATCGGAAGTTAGTTAGTGAAGTTCCGATCTCCACAGTCCACTTACCTTTTACAAAAATGATCAAATCTTTGCATTCCGATCGCCAATTGTTGTTCCGATCAGATCGGAAGATCAGACGATCGGGCTGATGATCGGAAGTGCCCAGCTCTGATATATATATATATATATATATATATATATATATATATATATATATATATATATATATATATATATATATATATATATATATATATATATATATATATATATATATATATATATATATATATATATATATATATATATATATATATATATATATATATATATATATATATATATATATATATATATATATATATATATATATATATATATATATATATATGGAGGCAGATTCCTGGCTGGAATGAGGCGATGCGGGAGGCGCACGGTGTTGCCAGGGAGTCCTTCCTTGAGTGGAGGTCCGGCGGCAGTCCACGCTGGGGCCCGCTGGAAGAGAGGATGAGGCGCACCAGGGCCAGATTCAAGCTCTGCCTCCGGTGGTGCAGGGCTCATGGGGAGGAGCTCCGAGCTCAGGCGATGGCTGCCCAGCTGGCTGGCAGAGACGCAGCCGGCTTCTGGCGCGGCGTACGAGCCTTGTCCCCGGACTCTTATACTGGGTTCACACATTCACGGTTTGTGGTCACGGTGCCCTCCCGACATGCAAAAATGGTGAAGCGGCAGTGTATCCGTGACTAACCTTGACATACCTTGGATTTCCGGCGCGGCATCGTAACCCCGCCGCGGGTCAACGAGCTCGAGTTATTAGCCCCTGCAGCAGCCGAGATGGCTACGGAGCAGCCCCAGTCCCCCCTGCAAGAGGAAGGTACCGCTACCCAGACACATCGGAGATGGACACACACACACACACACACACACACACACACACACCTGGCTAATTGCAGCCTCTATCAGTTTGCTGCCATTAATGACCTAAGTAGCCTTGCCCCTCAATTAACACCAAAGCATCAGGTCATATAATCCTCTTTCATTAATCTTCATCCCCTCAAAGTTCCTGCCAGCCCTGCCCCGTAATCTGAAAGCATCTGTCACCTGCACACACTTCACGCCCACATAAAGTATATCCACAACCGCCCCGCACACCCACCCCTTGGGTTAATCAAGCAGTGGCTCCTGAATAATTTCCCTACGCCCCTGTCCACCCAGCAGTGAATGGGTACCAGGTATTAATCGGGGGTTGTGTCCCGTCTCCTGGGATCTGTTCCCTTCTATAATTCCTTCCCCTTCTGTCTCTCTCCGGCATATGACCACAGATGTTGCGCCGACTAAACGAAACTTTCCAACTTTTTCCTGAATAATTTTAACTTCATCTCCGTGCTGCAGAAGGAGAATTTCCTCAGCAGCGTGTTGCCGATGACTGTGAGGTTGGTGGTATGCTTCTTGATGTCATCAACATCGATCCACTCCCTGTTGATGACATGACCCAGGTATGTGAATCTATCCACAAATGTAAGTGCACTCCCACTTATCCACGCTGATGTCTGGTAGTCCACCCTCGAGTGTAGCGGCGGCACTACCATGCACTCTGTATTGGTGGTGGTAGAGAACATATCGTGCGTGGCAGCATACGCCTGGCACACTCTAAGGTCCTGCAGGAATTAGTAGTGATGTTAGTAAATTTGCAGATGATACCAAGATCGGTAGAGTAATTGAGTCGGATCAGGACGCTAGTATTCTCCAGGGTGAACTCAACAGATTATATGACTGGGCGGATAAATGGCAGATGGAGTTCAATGTAGGGAAGTGCAGTATTCTGAGTGTAGGTAGGAACAACCCCTCACATAACTATTGCTTAAATGACACTCTCATAAGTAGGTCTGGGTGCGAGAGGGATTTAGGGGTCTTAGTGAGCTCTGATCTCCGTCCAAGGGCACAATGCATTCAATCTAGAAATCGAGCTAATAGGGTACTGGGATTTATTTCAAGGAGCGTAAGCAACAGAAGCCCCGAAGTCTTCCTCAAACTATATTTAGCATGAGTTAGACCTCATCTTGACTATGCGGTTCAGTTCTGGTCACCCTACTATAGAATGGATATCAAAATGTTAGAATCGGTGCAGAGGAGGATGACTAAGATGATTCAGGGGTTGAGAAACTTGCCATACGAGGAAAGACTCAAACAGTTAAACTTGCATTCTCTAGAAAGGCGAAGGGTGCGTGGAGACATGATCGAGGTTTATAAATGGATGAAGGGCTTTAATAAGGGAGACATTCATAAGGTTTTGTTGGTAAGAGAACCGGGTAGGACACGAAGTAACGGGTTTAAACTGGATAAATTCAGATTCAACAGGGACATAGGCAAAAATTGGTTTACTAACAGGGTGGTGGATGAGTGGAATAGGCTTAGCAGTCATGTGGTGAGTGCCAATACAATTGTCACATTCAAAAATAGACTAGATAAATTCATGGACAGCGATATTAGGTGGGGTTAGATACACGGGAGCTTAGGGTCAAAGGAGCTGCCTCGTACAGGCCTACCGGCCTCTTGCAGACTCCTGCGTTCTTATGTTCTTATGTTCTTATGTTCTTATGTAGAGCCTCCACTGTGGGCGCCATCAGTACCATGTCATCAGCATAACTCAGCGAGTTGATGCAACTATCATGTAAGTGGCAGCCTGTGTCTGTGTCACGCAGAGCAGCAGTGAGATCCCTGGCAAATACCACTGCCTGTCTTAAATGGCAGCGAAGTGGAAGCCCATCATTTTACAGCAAACTCCTGGGTAGTGTACCCGTACATTAGAAGCTTGGCAGTGTACCGAGGAGTTCCCCTTACATGCAGTTTATTAAACAGCTTCTAGTAGTTCACTCTGTCAAAGGCCTTGCTGGCGTCAAGGAAGCAAAGGTAGACAGGTGAGCCCCTGGAAATGTAATACTCAATGATATTCTTCAACGTCCACACACATTTCAGTGCCGTGCCCTTTCTTATAACTAAACTGATTGCCCAGCGTGTTTAGGTAGGCCTCTAGGCGGTGCAGCACTGCCTTCTCAATCACTTTTGACAAAGCAGTCGCAATGGCAATGGGCCTATAGTTGCTAGAGAGAGCATGGTTTTTAACCTTGCTCTTTAGCAAGGGAACTATTTGCACTGCCAAGACCTAAGAGGGTATGTATTGATGGCAGATGCAGGTATTGGTAAAAAGGCAGAGCCAAGAGACCAGGCTGGGAGCTGCAAACCTAAAGGCGTCAGAGGGTAGCCCATCAACGCCCTGCGCCTCGCTGATTGAGAGCCTCCGCAGAATCTCCCTCAGCTAACTGTGGTCGACACTGCGAAACCCCTACAGCGTCACCCCGCGCAGCTCGCTCCGCAGGGCACCCCGACTCTCCACGTCTGCCACATAGTTCAGGGTACCCTCGAAGTGGTCACCCCACATGGTGGCAATGTCCTCCTCCCCCACGACCTGATCCACACGTAAGGGGAGCGTGTAATGCTGGGTTCACACATTCACGATTTGTGGTCCACGATGGCCTCCCGGACAGCAGGTGGTAAAACCGTGACCTCTGGCCACGATCTGACTGCCGGATTACCCATGTGGCGGCTGTTCAACGGTGTACAAGGGTAGTACGCCGGAGCGAGAACGACGTTCCCGGACCAATCCCGATCCCACCCCGGAGCCCTCCCGACCCACTTACGGCGGCCACGGAAAATGACAATATATCACCACGGTTACAGCCGGTAACCCACGACCCACCCACGACGACCACGATGAAGTTACGGAGTTGCCTAGGTGCCTTCCCGGTGATTCACGGACATCGGCGCCTAACCGTTGTAGAATCTTGGTATTTCTGCCGATGTATAAAAAAGGGGCGTTACCTGGAACTGGCACCAGTGCGTGTGCATGTGTGTGTGTGTGTGTGTGTGTGTGTGTGTGTGTGTGTAGAAGAACGATTTACTACAAGTTTACTGTGCAGGCAGGATATGGGTTGAATTTGCGGTTGCGGGGTGGGTGTGTGGGGCGGTTGTGGATATACTTTTTGTGGGCGTAGAGTGTGTGCAGGTGACAGATGCTTTCAGATTACGGGGCAGGGCTGGCAGGAACTTTGAGGGGATAAAGATTAATGAAAGAGGATTATATGACCTGATGCTTTGGTGTTAATTGAGGGGCAAGGCTACTTAGGTCATTAATGGCAGCAAACTGATAAAGGCTGTAATTAGCCAGGTGTGTCTGTGTGTGTCCATCCCCGATGTGTCTGGGTAGCGGTACCTTCCTCTTGCAGGGGGGACTGGGGCTGCTCCGTAGCCATCTCGGCTGCTGCAGGGGCTAATAACTCGAGCTCGTCGACCCGCAACACGTGCACGGAGGTGTCAGAGCGCTGGGTCATGGTGATGTGCGCGCTGGGAGGTCACTGGCCCAGCCCGGCAGCGTCCCGACAGCTTTATGAGGTTGGTAGGCGTCCGCAGCACACGTGATCAGACCGTGGCTGAGCAGTGGAACTCCAGGTGCTACCCCGGACCCTTCCCGATGCCATCCCGGATAGTCACGGCATTTGACAGTTGTCGGGGTGAGCCACGATCATTTTGCTCGCACCAAAATGATTGTGAGATACTGCCGACGTCCAAGGTTTTCCACGGCGGGGTTACGATGCCGTGCCGGAAATCCAAGGTATGTCAAGGTTAGTCACGGATACACTGCCGATTCACCATTTTTGCGTGTCGGGAGGGCACCGTGACCACAAACCGTGAATGTGTGAACCCAGCATAAGAGTCCGGGGACAAGGCTCGTGCGCCGCGCCAGAAGCCGGCTGCGTCTCTGCCAGCCAGCTGGGCAGCCATCGCCTGAGCTCGGAGCTCCTCCCCATGAGCCCTGCACCACCGGAGGCAGAGCTTGAATCTGGCCCTGGTGCGCCTCATCCTCTCTTCCAGAGGGCCCCAGCGTGGACTGCCGCCGGACCTCCACTCAAGGAAGGACTCCCTGGCAACACCGTGCGCCTCCCGCATCACCTCATTCCAGCCAGGAATCTGCCTCCATATATATATATATATATATATATATATATATATATATATATATATATATATATATATATATATATATATATATATATATATATATATATATATAATGGTAGGTGGGGGGTGTCCATCATCCATCACCAATTGTAGGTTGCCCCCAGGCAACAAACATGAGGTGACTACAATAAATAGCTTGCAGAGGATTTGCACCCTATGATGGGTGGAGTTCATTTGCGTGCTATTTTTTATGCTGCCCTCGGGACGGGGAAAAGAATACGTCCCGCGTATCCTTAAGCGCCGTAAGAGGCGGCTAAAAGGGGGGGAGCGGGGGAACTGGGAATCCCCCCCTCCTCTATTTGTGTTCCCACTAACACTCGAAGAGCGAAAAAAGGCGGAAGGGAGGACCCGTCCTCCCAGAACCCTAGTAACGGGGGCTTTGAATGTGCGTGGTTGTGGAACGAGTGTGAGTAAAAGAGAAGAGATAGGTAGCTTATTTGTGCGAAGAAATATGTATGTGCTAGCACTGAGTGAAACGAAGCTGAAAGGGAAGGGTGAGGTTAGAGATGGAAGTGTGGTGGGGAGAACGGCAGGAGTGCAGAGTGGGCATGGTAGGAAGGGAGTGGCTCTGTTAGTGAGTGAGGAGATGAGTGAGTGTGTGGTGGAGTGGAAGGAAGTTTCCTCTAGGATGATGTGGGTGAAAATGAAGATAGGTTGTGAGATATGGGTGTTTGTGAGTGTGTATGGCCCAGGTAGTGAGAGAACTGACCAAAAGAGAGAAGAGTTTTGGAGTGAGTTAAATGAATGAGTGGAACGAATGGAAAGGAATGTCAATGTAGTGGTGATGGGGGATGTGAATGCTAAAGTTGGTGAGGAGCCAGTGAATGGAGTAATTGGGAATTATGGTGTACCTGGCAGAAATGAAAATGGAGAGAAAATGCTGGAAGTGTGCATGGAGAGGGAACTGGCAGTGATGAATACATAGGTTAAGAAGAAGGATGTGCATAAGTATACATGGGTCAGAGTAGATGGAGGCAGAGTGGTAGATAGAGCGCTGATGGATTACATAGTTGTAAGCAAGAGGATGAGTGGAAGGGTGTTAGATGTAAATGTGTTGAGGGGAGAGAATGGTGGAATGTCTGACCATTATTTGGTGGAAGGAAAGCTGGAAGTGGGTGAGAGATGGAGAAGACGAAGAGTGCAAGAAGGCAGATAAGTGTTGAAAGTGAGTACACTAAATGAGAAAGAGAAAGAGATTATCAGGAGAAAGTCAGGTTGATGTGGAATGCAGTAAGTGAGAAAGAGGAGGATGGGGTTGAAGAAGCGTGGCTGATATTTAGGGAAGGAGTTTTAAAGTGCGCAAAAGAGATGTGTGGGATGAGGCGTATGGGGAGGAAAGGGAGTGAGTGGTGGGATGAGGAGATGAGAATGGCAGTGGGGTAGAAGAGGAGAGCATATGAAGAATGGCTCCAAAGAGGAACAGCTGAGGCATATGAGTGGTATAAAAGGAAGAGAGTGGAAGTGAAACGCAAAGTGAGAAGTTCGAGAAGGAGAGCGGATGAGCGGTGAGGCAGAAGTTCATCTGAGGATTTTGAAAGGAATAAGGAGATGTTTCGGAAGGAGGTGAAGAAGGTGCGAGGGGGCGAATCTGATAGAGAGGAAAAGGTGAAAGGAGCAGATGGGAGGCTGCTGGTAGATGAGTGAGGTGAGAAGACGGGCTGAATATTCTAAAGAATTATTGAATGTGGAAGATGAGAGAGAGGCAGTGATAGTGGCTGTGGGGGATGCTAGGAGAGTAAATGTGATGGGTGAGGAGAATGAAAGGAGCATCACAAGAGAGGAGGTGCAAGTGGCGCTAGAGAAAATGAAAGTAGGAAAAGCCCCAGGGTTGGATGGGTGTCATGGAGAATGTCTGAAAAAAAGGTGGAATCGGGATTGTGGAGTGGTTGGTGAGGCTGTTCAACATGTGTTTCAGAGAGGGGGCCGTCCCCTTGGAGTGGAAGGGTGCATGTGTAGTGCCACTGTATAAAGGTAAAGGCTATAATTATGAGTGTGGTAGTTTTAGGGGTATCAGTTTGTTGAGCGTGGTTGGCAAGGTGTATGGGAGAGTATTGATTGATAGGGTCAGATGGGGGCAGAATGTATGGTTGGTGAGGAGCAGTGTGGGTTTAGGAACGGGAGAAGGTGCATGGATCAGGTGTTTGCGGTAAGGCAGGTGTGTGAGAAGTATTTAAGTAAAGGAAAGGAAGTGCTCTTGGCCTTTATGGACCTGGCGAAAGCTTATGATAGAGTTGATAGGGAGCCATTATGGAGTGTAATGCGGATGTATGGAATAGGAGGTAGGTTATTGTCTGCAGTGAAAAGCTTTTATTGTAGTAGGGCATGTGTGAGAGTTGGTAAAGGTGAGTGATTGATTCGATGTGAATGTGGGGTTGCGGCAAGGTTGTGTGATGTCACCATGGCTGTTTAACGTGTATATGGATGGAGTAGTGAGGGAAATGAATGCAAGAGTGTAAAGTGAGGGCTTGGCACTGGTGAGTGAAAATGAAAGGAAGTGGAAGATAAGCCAGTTGTTATTTGCGGATGACACTGCCCTAGTGGCGGAGTGTGAGGAGGGCCTACAAAAGCTGGTGATAGAGTTTGGCAGAGTGTGTGATAGAAGAAAGCTGAGAGTGAATGTGGGAAAAAGCAAGGTTATGAGATGTGTAAGGGATACTGATGGTGGCAGAATGAATGTGAGGCTGAATGGGGAGCTGCTGGAGGAAGTTGAGAGCTTCAAGTATCTGGGGTCGCATATAGCAGTAAATGGGAGAGTGGATGTGGAGGTTCAAAACACAGTGAAAGAAGCAAGTAAATGTATGGGTGGAATGAAGAGTGTATTGAGCAACAGAGCATTAGGGATGAATGTAAAGAGAAGGCTGTATGAGGGAGTAGTTGTGCCCACAGCTCTGTATGGGGCCGAAATGTGGAATGTGAGACAGGACGAAAGGAAGAGGTTGGATGTGTTTGAGATGAGGTGCCTGAGGAGTATGGTAGGTGTAACGAGAATGGACAGAGTGAGAAATGAGGACGTGAGGCAGAGAACGGAAGTGGTGAGAAAGCTGTCTGAAAGGGTGGATCAGAGGGTGCTGAGTTGGTATGGGCATATGGTAAGAATGAGTGAGGAACGTCTGACGAAAAGGGTGTGGAAGGCTGAAGTGAGTGGGGTGAGAGTGAGAGGAAGGCCTAGAAGAGGTTGGATAGAGGGAGTGGGAAGAGCGCTGGGTGTGTGAGGTCAGTCAGTAGAGCAAGGAAGGGAGAGTGCAGGAGATAGGCTTGAATGGAAAGCAATTGTAGATGGATAAATGGTGACGCAGGAACAGGGGGTTATCTTACACTTGAGCCTGCGAAGGTGGGGAAAGTGTGAGAGGGGTACGGTGGATGAAGCGGTGGGGGTAAACCAGTTTTCGCTGTCGGGCCTCACTGTAGAAGGTTCCCGATAACTGTGCTGTATGTGGCCCGCGTGTGGTACAGGAACGGTGAACACCCTAAAGCCCCTCGGGACTAAGTTGGTATAAATGGTTGTGTGGGTGTGTGAGTGAAAGAGCATCTGCTAAGAGTAGGCCACCCCCTTGGATATGGGGACATTGGCCAAAATCTGTAGATAGTGATACAAAAAAAAAATATATATATATATATATATATATATATATATATATATATATATATATATATATATATATGTATGTATATATATATATATATATATATATATATATATATATATATATTTATATATATATATATATATATATATATATATATATATATATATATATATATATATATATATATATTTAGTGGTGAGGGCGCGGGGTTTTATAGGTCCATGTTACCTCTGTCTGCTCAGCCCCAAAGCTGTCAGCTATTGAATCGCAACTAGATGACATGTCAGGGTTTTTAGCCACCTGGCAAATGACACTCTGTTGGGGTAGCAGTGTTTTGCCTGAAAAACCCATTCATCCCATTCGTCCGATCCAGTCCGATCCCAAGCTATCCATATATATATATATATATATATATATATATATATATATATATATATATATATATATATATATATATATATATATATATATATATATATATATATATATAAATTCCCCCAGGGAGGACTCCCCTTCTGGCTGGCGACCCGAGAGGTGTCTTGATAACTCCTCGAACCTCTTTATTCTCAATTCCTGCAACATTCGCGGTCTTCGTTCTAATTTTCATTCTGTGGAACACCATCTCTCTTCCTCTAAACCTCACCTTCTCTTCCTCACCGAAACACAGGTTGCTGAGGCTACTGACAGCAATCTCTACTCTGTTCCCTCCTGCTATCTCTATCCTAAATTTCAATCCAAAGCTGGATGTTGCGCCTACGTGCGCAACATCACTTGCTCTCGTGCCCACAACCTTGACTCTTCAGAATTTTCCACCATCTGGCTAAGACTTCATTGTCATTCTATTACTAAATACATCTGTGCTGTTTATCTCTCACCTAACTCTACTACTAACGGTTTCAGGGGCCGTGTTCCCCTGTATTTCGCAAATAAAACTTTAACAAAGCGTCGGACAAGGATATTATTTTGGCAGTGGATGTTTGAGACCCCGACCTAATGGGCAAAAATATGATTTGGTGTTGCATGTGGATAATGAAGCACTTATAAGAGTAAATTTAGGGTAAACTTGGCTGAAAATTAAAGGCACTGTGAACGAGGCTAGCTCGCCCCACTCATCTTCTCGTGACGTTGATGAGACGTTTAGCTCTGACGTATGAGTAATCATCCATCCAACTAGCAATTATGTCTTACTGCTTCACACACACACACACACACACACACACACACACACACACACACACACCGTAGCAATATTTGATCTACTGTAAATATGGATGTTCCTTATATGGACTATCAGTTGGGGAGAAAGTTTTACACGAAGGAAATTACTTATCCTTTTCATGGAAAATGTGACTATTGATAGTACATGCTGCATGTATGTAAGCGAGCAGTAGTTTCTGGTTTCATCCCTCGTTGGTTCACCAACCTCTCTCATACCCAACCTTTCCTTCCTCACACAACCATCCCCACCCAACTACCCAACAACATCTTTGTCCTTTATGGCATGTTACGACCTAAAGGGTGATAACACTGTCTGGTACTGATACCCGTATTCCTTTCCCACTTCTACCCAGTCTCCTATAAACGATCAAGCCTGTGGGGAAGAGGGTCATATAGAACCGTCAACAGTTATACAATAACCAAACAATCCTCATACAGCACTTACGCAACACCCAATTACGCTGGTACAACAATCACTATCGTTTGCAAAAGAAAAAAAACTCCCTGCCATACTTACCATATACTGTCGAGCTATCTGCCATTATAGACAAGTGATATGCGCATAGCTTCATATCTCATGCACAACGCAAAGAGAGAGAGAGAGAGAGAGAGAGAGAGAGAGAGAGAGAGAGAGAGAGAGAGAGAGAGAGAGAGAGAGGGCTTGGGGGAAGGCGAGGATATGGGGAAGGAGGAAGGCAAGGAGGGAGGGAGGAGGATACTGAGGTGGAGGAAGAGGTGGTTGTGTGATACACGTCACAACTTCGTCACGTAAAACCGTCCCCTGTCCGAATGTCACTTCGGCTCTTACCAGCATGGTCTTGAAACCCAAGAGTAAGCTCCTTAATGAAATACACTTTGCAATGCACTGCAGTGCCCGAAATTAGAGGACTGTGTCAAACAAGCTGTGCTAAAATGGCTTATTGAAACAACTATTTGTTTAAAAGTTATTTGCGAAAAACGATGCGTCATAAAGTCTGAAATAGATATAGATTCGTGATTCTTCTTCCCATTTGTTTCGTGGGAGAGACAATACTGCAAATGTACAACACTCAGCAGACGGCATTGACTGAAGTGCTCATACAGTAATCATAGAGATCAGAAGTAAAAACATTTTTTGTCTTAGGATTCATGTTTAGGAGAGTTAAAAGTACAAGTCCTGAAGTAAAATTGAAGTTATGTGACGTTAATCGGCCTCATCTAATGCTGTGTACTTCTGGTTCAGAGATTACAGGAAGAATATAGCCGGCGACAAAAGCTAGAAATATGATAAGCATACAAATGATGTAAACAATAACATACTTAGCACACGTTAACTTTTATTCACCATCACTATCGAGGTACAGGTCTTAAGTGTCTTCCTCATCGCTGGCGAGGTCAACAATTATGGGTCCCACAGGCTCGTGGATGTTGTCCGACGTCCAGTACCCGTCCTCGAAGTCTCGGGATCGTCGCACAGCAGCCGCTCATACCTCCTGGGTGGCACAAAGCCTGGCTTCAGCTAGTCTGGTCTGCAGGTCCACCCTGGTGAAGCGTTGCAGCGAAGAACACACGTGGCGCTTCTTGCACCCCCACACCTGCTCGATATAGCATTGAGCTCCGGGTGGGCAGGTGGCAGATGGACGACCTCGTGGCCCCACTCACGGATGATGTTGTCCACCGTATATTGGGGCTTTGGCCGGTTTTGGTGGCAGATGAGCAGCAACTCAGGTCGTGTAGCGCCAGGTGGGACGGGGAGTCTGCGTTTCTCCAACCAGTTGATTAGGTCAGATTTCTTGGTCGCTGTAATGGGACAGCGACTCTCCGCAGTCAGCTTGCTGTGGAAAGGCTCATTGTCCAGCACCAGAACCGATGGCTCGGTCAGCGACGGGAGGAGCTGCGTTGTCAGCCAGCGGAGGAACAGGTCGGCCGTCATCTCGTCATGGTTGTCGCCGCTGGTGTTCTTGGCCGCGTAGCAGAGGAATGAGCCCTCTACGAAGCCACTGGCCGTGCCAGCTGCGACCACCACGAATCGTTCCCCTTCCCCAGGCGGTATCTGCCGACTATAATTGTCACTGGTGACAGCCTGTGTGGTGTCCACCCACTCCCTGCTGTGGTTCATCCTGATGGTGAACCATGTCTCGTCGAGGTATACCACCTCCCTCCCTTCTTCCCTGTGGCGCTGCAGAGTCCGGAGAGCGTCGGTCCGACGGCAAACGATGTCTAGGGATTCCGTCCTTACGTAGACCTTGCGCTGAGAAGTCTTGTACCGGAATCCCATGTTGTGCAGGAACCGCCACACCGACGTCTCCGAGGTAAATTCTGAGACGATTCCAGCCCTCTTCAGATTCTCCGTCAGCGTGCCGACCGTGAAGTATTGCTTGGCAGCGAACATGCCGTGAGCGAAGCGACGAATGGTGCCCACAGTGAAGTTATCGATGACTGGCGGTGCTGGGGGTACTGCCACTGTCTCAGGCCGAGACGTGTTGCCGCGCTTCACCACCATCTTCACTGCCTTAGGCGTCATCCCCATGACGTATACAACGCGTTCGTGAGTCTGGTCAGAGAAAAGCCAATAGTTATGTACGATTTGCCGTATGATTTTATATATATATATATATATATATATATATATATATATATATATATATATATATATATATATATATATATATATATATATATATATATATACATAGTCAAGGTTTCACATCGAGATCACGGTACGAGTGAGAGGGCGATTCAAATACAGGGTATTTCAGAAGTATGTGCCGAAAATCAAGGGATGTAAGGCTAAAACATAATTGAATATAAAATACTAAATGATCATATTGGCAAAAAACAATAGATTTCGAATTACAGCATCTCACAGGTCTCCCTGGAATGTGCCACAAAATGTCAGACATGTGAAATTACCTAAAGGTCATAAAGCCTAACGGCACACAGCAGATGTACAAGTTCGGTAGGAATGTTCCAAAAGCTGTGGAATGTACAGTATGTGATAACCTGCACATACGTTAGTAATAAGATTCGTAATGATACGGTCGTATGTACAGTATCAGATAGTATATCACCCTTTAGGTGGTAATATGCCATAAACGACAAAGGTGTTGTTGGGTGGGGATGCTTGTGTGAGGAAGGAAAGGTTGGGTATGGGGGAGGTTGACGAACCAACGAGGGATGAAACCAGAAATTACTGCTCGCTTACATACATGCAATATGTACTACCAATAGTCACATTTTCCATGTAAAGGATAAGTAATTTCCTTCGAGTAAAACTGTTTCTCCCCAACTGATAGTCCATATAAGGAACATCCATATTTACAGTAGATTACTTATTGCTACGGTGTGTGTGTGTGTGTGTGTGTGTGTGTGTGTGTGTGTGTGAAGCAGTAAGACATAATTGCTAGTTGGATGGATGATTACTCATACGTCAGAGCTAAACGTCTCATCAACGTCACGAGAAGATGAGTGGGGCGAGGCTAGCCTCGTTCACAGTGCCTTTAATTTTCAGCCAAGTTTACCCGAAATTTACTCTTATAAGTGCTTCATTATCCACATGCAACACCAAATCATATTTTTGCCCATCAGGTCGGGGTCTCAAACATCCACTGCCAAAATAACATCCTTGTCCGACGCTTTGTTAAAGTTTTATTTGCGAAAAACAGGTGAACACGGCCCCTGAAACCTTTAGTAACTATGTAAAATTCTTTGACTACTTGAACTCTAAAGTGGATCACATCTTGACCCACTCTCCCTTCGCTCAAATCTCCATCCTAGGAGATTTCAATGTTCACTACCAGCTTTGGCTTTCATCCTCTTTCACTGACCAGCCTGGTGAACAAGCCTACAACTTTGCTATCCTCAACGATCTAGAGCAGTTGGTCCAGCACCCTACATGTATTCCCGACCGTCTTGGAGACAGGCTCAACATGCTAGACCTCTTCCTTACCTCAAAACCTTCTGCTTACTCTGTCAAACTGTTCTCTCCGTTGGGCTCCTCCAATCACAACCTTATTTCTATATCCTGTCCTACCGCTCCTGTACACCCTCTGGATCCACCGAAGAGGCGATGCTTCTGGCATTTTGCTTCAGCTCGGTGGGACGACCTGAGGATGTACTTTTCCGATTTCCCGTGGAAAGATTATTGCTTCCAGGAGTGAGACCCCTCTGTGTGTGCTCAGTGCATCACAGAGGTGATTGTCTCTGGAATGGAGGCATACATTCCACGTACTTTCTCTACTTCTCCTGCTAAAAAAAGCCTTGGTTTAATCACGCTTGTTCTCGTGCTATCAAAGAGAGAGGCAGCTCTCAAAAGGTACCAGAGCCTTCGAAATAATGCTAACCATGAAGTTTATAATTCTGCCCGGAATCGTGCCAAATCTGTTATCCGACTAACCAAAAACTCTTTCATCAATAGAAAATGCCAAAACCTTGCTTTCTCTAACTCTTCCCGTGACTTCTGGCATCTAGCCAAAAACATCTCCTCCAACTTCACTTCTGCATCTTTCCTTCCTCTCCTCAGTCCTGACGGCAACACTGCCGTCTCATCTATCGCTAAAGCCCCAAATACACTGCCGAATTTTGGCCACGAACTTGTCGCCGAATCAGTTCGTGAAAAAATTCGGCGACCGGATCGCCGACATGACCAAGATTTTTACAGTTCGTGACCATTCGGTGACATGTCGGCGAATGCTTAAGACAATTCGGGGACAATTCGGAGACATGTCGCCGACTATTCGGCGTCCATGTCGCCGAGTTCAAAATCTGAAATTTTAACGGTTTTTTTGTCGCGGAATAATTGGCGACAAGTCTCCGAATTGTCTTCGTATGTCCCCGAAGTGTCGGCGACATGTCGGGGACAATTCTCCGACAGTGCCAAGATTTCTGACAGCCGATCATCTGATGCCCATGTGACATATAGAAGCACGGGAATCCGGGGTGCAACACACTTCTTCACCGGCAGTTGAAGAGCCCACCTCGTCTCTCGCAACTTGTTGTGGGCGAGTAAATACCGTGTGTGCTAATATGTGGCAATATGTATGATAGTACGTGTAATAAAATGTATGAATGTGACTTGTTTTTGTTTTGCTCTCATTCAAATATTTTAGAATGAATGAATGTTTACGTAATATTAATAAACAAACCGGTAACTGAAAGAAGAAATAAATTTAGGTTATTAAAAAAATAAAGAAAGGTTAAATAATGGCAGAATAATGATAGTAAGAAATAAATAAAGTAATAAATAATAAATAAATTATGAAATAAATGAAAATGTTAGTTTCACACCTATTTTATAAATTCACGATTCTTCTTGTTTTTCATATTTTCTTGTTTACTATTTATTTTTATATTATTTTATTCTCTCTCTCTCTCTCTCTCTCTCTCTCTCTCTCTCTCTCTCTCTCTCTCTCTCTCTCTCTCTCTATATATATATATATATATATATATATATATATATATATCGGAGACATGTCCCCGAATAGTCGGCGACATGTCGGCGACAAATTCGCCAACAAAATAAAAATTTCTACGGTCAAAATTCGGCGACAATTCGCCGAACACCGCGAATTGGACGCCGAATTGTCTGGGACATGTCGGCGACAATTCGGCGTCCATTTAGCATTCGTGCACATTCGGCGAACAGCCGCAAATTTTTCAAGCAACATGAAACTTTCGTGGCGGTCATGACCAACTGTCAAAAGTCGCGCAGTGGACGCAGACATGTCCCCGAACGGCCAAGAACAGGCAAGAAAGATGCCGAACTTGTCCACGACACAGGATGACTTGCATATTCGCGCACATTCGTGAATCAAAATTCGGCAGTGTATTTGGGGCTTAAGGCTGAACTCTTCTCTCAAACTTTTTCTAAAAACTCCACTCTGGACGATTCTGGGCATATTCCTCCTATTCATCCCCCCTCTGACTCTTTTATGCCTGTTATAAAGATTCTTCAAAATGATGTTTTCTATGCCCTCTCTGGCCTCAATCCTCAGAAGGCTTATGGACCTGATGGAGTGCCTCCTAATGTCCCTAAAAACTGTGCCCCCGTGCTGACACCCTGCCTGGTCAAACTTTTTCGCCTCTGCCTGTCAACATCTACCTTTTCTACCTGCTGGAAGTATGAATTCATACAACCTGTGCCTAAGAAGGGTGACCGTTCCAATCCCTCAAACTACCGTCCTATAGCTTTACTTTCTTGTCTATCTAAAGCTTTTGAATCAATCCTTAACCGGAAGATTCAAAAGCACCTTTCCACTTCAGACCTTCTATCTGATCGCCAGTATGGGTTCCGCAAGGGGCGTTCTACTGGTGATATCCTTGCCTTCCTAACTGACTCTTGGTCATCATCTCTTAGCCGTTTTGTGAAACCTCTGCTATTGCGCTGGACATATCAAAAGCTTTTGATAGGGTCTGGCACAAATCTTTGCTTTCCAAACTACCCTCCTACGGTTTCTATCCTCTCTGTACCTTTATCTCCAGTTTCCTTTCTGACCGTTCTATTTCTGCTGTGGTAGACGGTCACTGTTCTTCCCCTAAACCTACTAACAGTGGTGTCCCACAGGGTTCTGTTCTATCTCCCACTCTCTTTCTGCAAACATCCTCGGTCTATCCTTAATTCAAAATCTCAACTGGAAACTTCATATCTCTTCTCTTACTAAATCAGCTTCCTCGAGGCTGGGCGTTCTGTACCGTCTCCGCCAGTTCTTCTCCCCGCACAGTTGCTATCCATTTACAGGGGCCTTGTCCGCCCTCGTATGGAGTATGCATCTCATGTGTGGGGGGCTCCACTCACACAGCTCTTCTTGACAGAGTGGAGTCAAAGGCTCTTCGTCTCATCAGCTCTCCTCCTCATACTGATAGTGTTCTATCTCTTAAATTCCGCCGCCATGTTGCCTCTCTTTCTATCTTCTACCGATATTTTCATGGTGATTGCTCTTCTGAACATGCTAACTGCATACCTCCCCCCCTCCCGCGGTCCCGCTGCACACGACTTTCTACTCATGCTCATCCGTATACTGTCCAAACCCCTTATGCAAGAGTCACCCAGCATCTTCACTCTTTCATCCCTCACGCTGGTAAACTCTGGAACAATCTTCCTTCATCTGTATTTCCTCCTGCCTACGACTTGAATTCTTTCAAGAGGAGGGTATCAGGACACCCCTCCTCCCGAAATTGACCTCTCTTTTTGGCCACTCCTTTGACTTCTATTCAGGAGCAGTAAGTAGCGGGCTTTTATTTTCATATTTTTCTATACACCCTTGAACTGTCTCCTAAATTATTATTATTATTATTATTATTATTATTATTATTATTATTATTATTATTAAATTATTATTAAAGGAGCTAGGTGATATAATCAGAGACCCACTAACCGACATCTTTAAGATGTCGGTAAATACTATGGAAAGTAGCTAATGTGACGCCGATTTTTAAAAAGGGGGACAGGTCAGTTGCTTCAAACTATCGCCCAATTAGCTTAACATCGGTTATAGGGAAGATGCTGGAGTCCATAATAGCCAGGAACATTCGGGAGCATTTAGAGAAACATAGCTTAATTCACGACTCGCAGCATGGGTTCACAAAAGGTAGGTCATGCCTCACCAATCTCTTGTCCTTCTACAATAAAGTATTTGAGGCGGTTGACAGAGATGAAAATTATGATGTAATCTATCTTGATTTTAGTAAAGCGTTTGACAAAGTTCCTCACCAACGACTGTTGCTTAAATTGCAGGCTCACGGAGTAGAGGTAAAGTTTTGAACTGGGTCAAGGCGTGGCTTAGCAATAGGAAGCAAAAGTGCAAATCAATGGTAAAAGATCTGACTGGGGGTCCCACAAGGTTCGGTATTAGGTCCACTTTTGTTTATTATTTATATCAATGACTTAGACACAGGAATTAGTAGTGATGTTAGTAAATTTGCAGATGATACCAAGATCGGTAGAAATTGAGTCGGATCAGGACGCTAGTATTCTCCAAGGTGAACTCAACAGATTATATGACTGGGCGGATAAATGGCAGATGGAGTTCAATGTAGGGAAGTGCAGTATTCTGAGTGTAGGTAGGAACAACCCTCACATAACTATTGCTTAAATGACACTCTCATAAGTAGGTCTGGGAGCTATAGGTATTTAGGGGTCTTAGTGAGCTCTGATCTCCGTCCAAGGGCACAATGCATTCAAGCTAGAAATCGAGCTAATAGGGTACTGGGATTTATTTCAAGAGTCTTCCTCAAACTATATTTAGCATTAGTTAGACCTCATCTTGACTATGCGGTTCAGTTCTGGTCACCCTACTATAGAATGGATATCAAAATGTTAGAATCGGTGCAGAGGAGGATGACTAAGATGATTCAGGGGTTGAGAAACTTGCCATACGAGGAAAGACTCAAACAGTTAAACTTGCATTCTCTAGAAAGGCGAAGGGTGCGTGGAGACATGATCTAGGTTTATAAATGGATGAAGGGCTTTAATAAGGAGACATTCATAAGGTTTTGTTGGTCAGAGAACCGGGTAGGACACGAAGTAACGGGTTTAAACTGGATAAATTCAGATTCAACAGGGACATAGGCAAAATTGGTTTACTAATAGGGTGGTGGATGAGTGGAATAGGCTTAGCAGTCATGTGGTGAGTGCCAACAATTGTCACATTCAAAATAGACTAGATAAATTCATGGACAGCGATATTAGGTGGGGTTAGATACACGGGAGCTTAGGGTCAAAGGAGCTACCGGCCTCTTGCAGACTCCTGCGTTCTTATGTTCGTATGTTCTTATGTTTGCTGTAAAAAAAAAATATATATATATATATATATATATATATATATATATATATATATATATATATATATATATATATATATATATTGGGCTGGAGTAGGTAGGAAGACACTTACCGAACGGGCGCAAGCCACTTCCAGTGAGGTATATATGGGAGGTGAGCAGGGAGCTGAAGCCCTCCAAAGACCCTTCCCATGTCCTCACTAACCGTTTCCCTATTGTCTCACCAACACCGGAGAGTAGTTCAGCATGCTCTCTAAAGACAGATACTCTCTCTATCCACACCACACTACATTCACACAACATATACACCTTTTCCCAAAATTCAAATTTCAAAATGGCACACCTACATCATGCCTTGGAGTCCCCGCCCGGGGGGGGACCACAAATTCCCCCAGGGAGGACTTCCCTTCTGGCTGCCGACCCGAGAGGTGTCTTGATAACTACTCGAACCTCTTTATTCTCAATTTCTGCAACATTCGCGGTCTCCGTTCTAATTTTCATTATGTGGAACACTATCTCTGCTCTTCTAAACCTCACCTTCTCTTCCTCACCGAAGCACAGGTTTCTGAGGCTACTGACAGCAACCTCTACTCTGTTCCCTCCTACTATCTCTATCCTAAATTTTAATCCAAAGCTGGATGTTGCGCCTACGTGCGCAACGATATCACTTGCTCTCGTGCCCACGACCTTGACTCTTCTGAATTTTCCATCATCTGACTAAGACTTCATTGTCATTCTATTACTAAATACATCTGTGCTGTTTACCTCTCACCTAACTCTACCAACTATGTAAAATTCTTTGACTATTTGAACTCTAAAGTGGAGCACATCTTGACCCACTCTCCCTTCGCTCAAATCTCTATCCTAGGAGATTTCAATGTTCACCACCAGTTTTGGCTTTCATCCTCTTTCACTGACCAGCCTGGTGAACAAGCCTACAACTTTGCTATCCTCAACTACCCAGAGCAGTTGGTCCAGCACCCTACACGTATTCACGACCGTCTTGGAGACAGGCCCAACATTCTAGACCTCTTCCTTACCTCAAACCCTTCTGCTTATTCTGTCAAACTGTTCTCTCCGTTGGGCTCCTCCGATCACAGTCTTATTTCTGTATCCTGTCCTATCGCTCCTGTACACCCTCTGGACCCGCCGAAGAGGCGATGCTTCTGGTATTTTGCCTCAGCTCGGTGGGACGACCTGAGGATGTACTTTTTCGATTTCCCGTGGAATAATTACTGCTTCCAGGATGGAGACCCCTCTGTGTTTGCTCAGCGCATCACAGAGGTCATTGTCTCTGGAATGGAGGCATACATTCCACGTACTTTCTCTACTTCTCACGCTAAAAAGCCTTGGTTTAATCACGCTTGTTCTCGTGTTGTCAATGATAGAGAGGCAGCTCACAAAAGGTATAAGAGCCTTCAAACTAATGCTAACTACGAACTTTACATTTCTGCCCGGAATCGTGCCAAATCTATTCTCCGACCAACCAAAAACTCTTTCATTAATAGAAAATGCCAAAACCTTGCTTTCTCTAACTCTTCCCGTGACTTCTGGCATCTAGCCAAAAACATCTCCTCCAACTTCACTTCATCTTTCCCTCCACTCCTCAGTCCTGACGGCAACACTGCCGTCTCATCTATCTCCAAGACTGAACTCTTCTCTCAAACTTTTTATAAAAACTCCACTCTGGACGAATCTGGGCATATTCCTCCTACTCATCCCCCCTCTGACTCTTTTGTGCCTGTTATAAAGATTCATCAAAATGATGTTTTCTATGCCCTCTCTGGCCTCAATCCTCAGAAGGCTTATGGACCTGATGGAGTGCCTCCTATTGTCCTTAGAAACTGTGCCTCCGTGCTGTCACCCTGCCTGGTCAAACTCTTTCGCCTCTGCCTGTCAACAGCTACCTTTCCTTCCTGCTGGAAGTATGCCTTCATACAGCCTGTGCCTAAGAAGGGTGACCGTTCCAATCCCTCAAACTACCGTCCTATAGCTTTACTTTCTTGTGTATCTAAAGCTTTTGAATCAATCCTTAACCGGAAGATTCAAAAGCACCTTTTCACTTCTGAATTTCTATCTGATCGCCAGTATGGGTTCCGCAAGGGGCGTTCTACTGGTGATCTCCTTGCCTTCCTAACTGACTCTTGGTCATCCTCTCTTAGCCGTTTCGGTGAAACCTTTGCTATTGCGCTGGACATATCAAAAGCTTTTGATAGGGTCTGGCACAAATCTTTGCTTTCCAAACTACCCTCCTACGGTTTCTATCCTTCTCTCTGTACCTTTATCTCCAGTTTTCTTTCAGACCGTTCTATTTCTGCTGTGGTAGACGGTCACTGTTCTTCCCCTAAACTTATTAACAGTGGTGTCCCACATGTTTCTGTCCTATCTCCCACTCTCTTTCTGTTGTTCATTGATGATCTTCTTTCCAAAACGAACTGTCCTATCCATTCTTACGCCGATGACTCCACTCTGCATTACTCAACTTCTTTTAATAGAAGCCCCATCATACAGGAACTTAACGATTCAAGGCTGGAGGCAACAGAACGCTTAGCCTCAGACCTTGCTATTATTTCCGATTGGGGCAAGAGGAACCTGGTGTCCTTCAACGCCCCAAAAACACAGTTTCTCCACCTATCTTCTAGACGCAATCTTCCAAACAACTATCCACTTTTCTTTGACAACACTCAGCTATAACCTTCCTCAACACTAAACATCCTCGGTCTATCCTTAACTCAAAATCTCAACTGGAAACTTCATATCTCATCTCTTACTAAATCAGCTTCCTCGAGGCTGGGCGTTCTGTACCGTCTCCGCCAGTTCTTCTCCCCCGCACAGTTGCTAACCATTTACAGGGGCCTTGTCCGCCCTCGTATGGAGTATACATCTCATGTGTGGGGGGGGTCCACTCGCACAGCTCTCCTTGACAGAGTGGAGTCAAAGGCTCTTCGTCTCATCAGCTCTCCTCTTCATACTGATAGTCTTTTACACTCTCAGAAATGGAAGGTATATAAAGTTTTTTTTTGCAATGCGAGGTGATATTTTTTATACAAATACCCTTTTTCTACCTTAGCCTTCTGAAAAAGGGTATAAGCGAGTGCAATATATCCTTTTTAGAGATAGAGAAAGGGTTTATTCGTTCCCAATAAGAAACTATTATAATCCAAATGGCAATTAAAATGAAAACGTTTCTTTATTTATTGTTCGGGGTATAAAACAACTTTAAATAAGACAATAACACAATCTATGTTGATTTTATCGAATGAAAATTAACATTATTACTCAGCTGATATCTAGCAATGATTCACTTGCGAGTTGCTACTGCTCATGTTTTCCGCGTCCGTCGCAGCCTCTTCCTCGTTCTCCCACCTGTAAAATACGTCGCAGAGAGGTTTAACTAGCTGCCATTTTCAATATTTCATTCACCGCTGTCGTTTACTTGTCCTGCTTCGGCTCCGATACGTGTCACAAACGTTTTCTTGTTGTGCATTCGCCTGTGAACATGCTTAGTGTATAACACAGCGACTTATTCCTGCAAGGAGATCTTTCTCGCAAGCCCTTGGTCTTGGCCTTGGTCTCACTCCAGCCACAACGTGCGGACGCGGCTCAGTGTTAGCCTGACCATCAACTTGGAGGGGTGTAACGCATCGTCTCAGCCTGTCCCCACGCTCACTCAAGCTCTACGCTACCCCGCTCGTGTGTTGCCCTGTTTATGTCTTCCCTTGCCCACGTCTTCACCCTCGCTGAACGTCACCTTGTGCTGTTTAATGTCTGCTGTGTGCTGTCCGGCTGCTGATAATTCCTGTATACACGTGCATCTGCTGTAAGAACTTACGATTTTTTAAACTTTTTTTGGGGACCCTTGTAGTGCTCTACCGCTCAGTACAGGTTGTGACTTTTTCTCTTCTTCTTCTTTCTTCGAGGGATTTACCCCCTAAATAGGGGGAACGGGCCTTTGTCTTATGACGGCCCGTCGCAGGTGGGAACCCGCCGCTGGCGTGCGGCGGGTGTAGGGATGCCTCCGCCGCTGCCACAGCCACGGGTAATAGCCGGCGAGCAGCGACGAAAGCACGGGCTCTCTGGGCAGGCGCCCAGCAGACACCCGTAGCGGTACTCGTGCGAGCAGCCGACTGGTCGACTTGACCGCGGAGGGGTGGCCCAAAGCGAGGATGACCCCACGGGTCCACCTCGCCTCCGTAGAAGGGCCACCCGGCTGCTCGCCCGATGAGTGCTGGCGTTCCACTGACTTTTTCTCTGTGAGCCCTGGGTTATTATATTGTCTTGTGAGAGCCAATATGGCACCAGTAGGGTCCTCTCCCCAGCTTGCCCGCCAAGTTTGAAATGCGCGGCAGAAGTTTCTTATCTCCCATTGGCCGAGTTAAGTGTCCTTCGGCTTTTCTGTTTTGATTGGTGGCGGCACCCCCGTCCCAAACTCTGATTGGCCCACACCCCGCGCGTTACCACAGCGAGTCATCTTAAGCCGCGGTTACACTAGTCACTGCTACCCCTGGGCTGGGCACCCAGACCAGCCAAAATCGAGTGGACGCGCTAGATCGTTGTTCTCCCAGTGGTATGGCTGGGAGCACCGTGCAAAGGTGGCAGGCTGTCTTTCTCAGCCTCTTATGTTTAACGACTTAGGACCCAAAAACTGTCCACGACCCAATAAAGAGATTCACTTATAATTATCGTTAAAATAGTTAATTCCTGATGTTTCTTGGCAATAGTTAGGCGTCATAAACCGTTATATACTATGCTCTGAGGATGACAATCTGGCAATGGTGGGGCGCAGCAGAGGTATTGAGATACTGTAGTATTTAAGCATACAATTGAAACCAAATTATCCTATATAATATAATATATAAATATATTATTATATAATAAAATTATTAGTGTTCCTGTATAATTAATGATCACTAACGCCACACAAATTAATAAAACACAGCACCTTCACACTCGCTAGACTTGGAAACCAGATGTAAACAAACACAGCTTACACAGGCCTTCGTCGAGCCATAACAAGCTATCAGGGCCTCAACAATATTGGCCCAGTCCTCCTCGCTTCCCATACCCATGGTTGTCGTGCTTTGTATACATATGTGTGACCACTTGCGTTGTAAACCAGCCCTACGGCTTGCTTCCAGACCAGGGGTAACAGCGACTAGTGTAACCGTAGCTTAAGTCTGTGGTACACCCCACACTGCGTAAACTTGAACATCAGCCCGACTGATCAGCTGATTCATTTCCTGTGTACATTTACTAAGTTTATTTGTACCGGCAGATGATGTGTGTATTCGCTGTTTAGCCTCGTGTCAGCAGAATCACGGCCTATTGTCATTCATCCGTCGTGAGTGTATTTTTGTCTTTCATTATTACCTTCATGTTTACCTGTGTGCCTAGTTATTTGCAACCTCGTCATTTCTGTGTTAAGCTTATGTAGCGTTCTTTTTCTATTGTCTGGTGTTTATGGGTGTCGCTACATCCCTTTTTGACGACCACTATGGTTGTGATGGTATGTGGTAGCGTGGTAGTCGTCTACATTCCCGAGCGCTGGTCCCGGATGGTAAGGCCTCAGGACAAGTGAACACTCGTTCCGAGGTTTGTGACCAGAAGGGCGTTACTTGTTGTGTGATTAATCATGGAAGGTGGGAGGATTTCCGTGTGAACCACTTGCGAGACAATATTAAGAAACTGGATGGTGATAATGTACTATGGGGGGGGGGGGGGGCGTGTAAGGGTTCAGCAATCTCAAATGAGCAGGAAAACAGGCTCCTAATGATGACACTCACAGTAAGGTTTTATATAAATATGTATTTGGTTTCATTTTTAAAGGTTAGCGGAGTACTAAAACAAACCACGAATGACTGACAGGCTGTATGCCTCTAATCTAACTAGCTACCTGCACAAGGGAAATTTGGGGGGAATACTCATAATGCTTAGCTCTGGTTGCTGGAGGAGGAGAGGCAGGAGCTGGCGTGAGCGTCGGGCTCGGCAGGGGACGTCCACGATGGGAATGGGCGGTCCTGGTGATGGGCGGCCGCTTGGTGTGGAGAGGCGGGCGCTGGTCGTGATGTAGGGAGCAGCTTAGGGCAGTGTTATGACGGCCACCAGGGCAGCCGATGGGCAGGTTACACCGCCGTACAAGTTCCCATCCTGTAGACCGTCTCACACAGCAGGCCGTGGGTGGTTATCGGGGGGGGGGCTGAGTGGAGAGATGGACACCTCTCTCACTTAACTCCGCTTTCACGTCTCTTCTCCCGGCTCTTGTTCGGCCTGACCAGCCCGCTTCTCTGTCTGCTCTCTGTGGTATCTCGCTGCCTTCTCTCTTTCTGCTCTCTCTTGCGTCTCCCAAGTTTCTGCCGCTCTCCCTTCTTCCCTCTTCCTCCTCGCTTACTCATCAGCTCCTCCCTTCCATCACGTGATCTTCAACCCCGCATTACTGACTCTCCCTTCCGGAACATTCTTTTACAATCAACCCCTACCTACCTAACTAACTAGTTATTGGTTTCTTGGGGGGTTAGAGGCTTTCAGATAAGGGATTTCAGTAAATCTTGTTCATATATTCGCTCATTCGCTCGCCGTGTTATCTTCTCATAACCTTTTACGCACTTACATTCCTTAGGCACCCATTCACTCCCTCACTCATTGACTCATTCACGCTCCCACTCGCTCCCACTTACTCACTCTGTCACTCACTGACTTACTCACATTCTCTCGTTCATTCACGCACTCGCTTACACTTATTCACTGTTACTCACTGACTTGCATACCCTCTCGCTCACTCACATTCGGACCGTTACACTTAGATCAGGTTAAAGTAACCTCGTCATATTAATCACAGTTGGTTATTAAACATATGTTTATTTAATTGGCTTGCTTTCGTTGCTTTGCACATTTTTTTGTATATTCAAATTTGTAAAGAGTTGTCGTTTGCACTAATTGGCTTTTGTAATTCACTGACAGAGTACCAGCCTTACATTCGTTGATAGCATACTTGCCAATGTCATTGTGTGATTTTGTCGTCACTATAGTACCGTAGGCTATTTCTTTTCACAAATTTAATTGTCATAATTTATACTATTGATTGTTTAAGTGTAACAGCCCCGGGTTCGATCCCTGGTCATCACGTGTTGAAAAATGAAAAAAAGGGGAGGAAGAGGAAGAATAGTGACGCTATTATTCCTCAACCTCAGAGAGTGTACGGCTGGGTTCGATTCCCTGCTGTTCCCTCTCTGTAAGCTGCCACCAATGTAACAGCCCCGGGTTCGACCCCTGGTCATCACGTGTTGAAAAATGAAAAAAAGGGGAGGAAGAGGAAGAATAGTGACGCTATTATTCCTCAACCTCAGAGAGTGTACGGCTGGGTTCGATTTCCTGCTGTTCCCTCTCTGTAAGCTGCCACCAGGAGGTTGTAATATGGCAAAAGCCCCAAAGCCTGTAAGCGAGGAACGGCAGTTCTATGAACCAGATGGGACGGAACTAAACTAACTGTTTAGTCCCCAGACTCTCCCTCCCCTGGCAGGCCAGGTAACACTTGACCTTAACAACTGTCCCACCTGGTAGACAGTGTCCGTCGATCCCCAGCTTACTATGGGTTGTTCCTTAAGGTAGATGGTATCCTCAGTCCAAAGTTTGGTAGTGTGGGGTCGTGGTTACCTTCGGAGGTCGTGGCGGAGGAGATTGCGAGACTGCACCGTAGGCTTTGCTCAGTTCAGGCACTCATGACTGAGGGCATGACCCTTGCTAACCACTGGCGTCTGGATCCATTCCCGACTCTCAATTGGGCGGCTTCAAGATGGCGGGCACTTGCATTCCCTACCCCTGGACACCGGCCTTCAGCTGTCTCTCGCCACCTGTGCCGTGCGGGAAGATTAAGTCCAGAATGAATCACTAATGAACATCGGCTAGTGTATCTCTCACTCCCAGGCAGTCGTACTCTAGCGAGCTGTGAGCTTACCTGTGCCGTGCGGGAAGATTAAGTCCAGAATGATTCATGCCAGCCGGAGCGGTTGCCTCGCTACCTTCCCTATGACGTGGCCTTCCCCAGGTTCCAACACTTTTCCTTCTCGCCTTTCAGCTTGGTACATTAATCTATCCTTCCTCTGCCTTTCTGAGGTTGTCTTTTTGTGTGTTAATTCTAAACTTAATTTTCCCTTATTTTCTAAGACGTAACGTATAAATATATAAAAATATATGCGTGCGAGTGGATTTATATCAGGGGTGCCAACCCAAGCTGTGGTTCGTATTTCTTGTTCTCTTCCCTTACCTACTTATACCATATTAACCGCTACGGGTATTGTTTCGGCTGAGGAGAAACTGGATCCGGTAAATAATCATGGCCATGTACAAGGGGGTATTCCCAATTTTCCCAGCTGGCTTTTAACTGGCGTCCGCGGTGTTGGTATGCCGGCGGGTATGTTACAATAATGTCACCCCCCCTTAAGATCCTAGTTTCTCCCGAAGCCTAATACCTTCCTTCCCCTAATGCACTATGTTATTATACTTCGGATATCATTAATCAACCAACTATACCTTCCTTCTCCTACCAGGCGTCCGTGTGGCACAGAGACAGCGACTTAGCACCGCCCCATGATTTCAACAATACAACACCTACCACCTACCCTAACACGGTAGTACCATAATACAACAAGGGCCAGCACAACCTAACGGCTACCCTTGGGCTTACTTCCTACGGGTATTCTATAATAGAATCCCGTTTCCTGCTTAAATAAAAGCAAAGATGCCTCACCCGGCATGGCTCAATTACCTGTCATGGGTCCACTGCCCCAGCCTTCCTCTTAGTAACCTGGCTACAGGTAAGGAGTGTCAGACGAGACTAGCCTCCCTCGCTCTCGTTCCTAAGATTAAACACAGTGCACCCTTGACCTTACATAACCAACAAAAATGGTAACAAAATACACTTACAAATCAAAACACAAAATATAAATAATCCTCACATATACAAAAACAAAACACATAAATCTGTTCATACACCCACTGACATTTTCGCCATCCGTTTCCGCAGCAAGGCGTGCATAAGTTTAGTTCAGCGCCTAGGAAGTCCTGAAGTGAATGTCCCCGTACCAGATTGGGTCGACTGTAAGCTGCGTGCTGCCGCACGACTTATAATTAAAACAGTAGATTTCATGACATTAATAAATCGAGGCGGACGGAAGTTTCACCCTAATACAAATGTCACATCCGTGGATACACTACCACTAGTGAATTATTACTCTTTCTCCGGGAACTTCGGCTTCACCCTTGCCTAACCCCGGTTCATTCCAAACCAACTACATGTGCCCAGGTTTGCCTGACGTTGATGTAGGTGGTTGAGAATATAATCTTCCATTACTTACAATACAGTAGAAAACATAGAACGCTTGATACCTTAGGGCGAACGATACTATTCTTCCAAAACATCCTGTTCATTTTTATGGTTAAGAAAGGGGGAAGTATAATCATCACATGAATCTTGGAGGGAAACGCATTGGGGAGGTTAATGAGTATGGGCTCGATCCCACTTTACCATCAGTCCTCGGGGACGTTCTGGTATTTCATTAGCGTCTCCAAAGGTGGGTTTTCCTTACAGTAATTACTTATCAACACTCCCTTTCTTTACCACTTACAACCCATAACATGAAACATTGGTTACATCCTTATCTTTCTTTCCAGCAATCCTACCTCTTACAGCTTAGGTTAACATCCAACTCCCTCAACACTCTTCAATATATCTGCGTGGCGGTCTACGGACTCTAGGGGGTGATGGTTCTTCCTCTTCTTCCTCCTCAGGAAGATTTATCTCCTGCGCCCCCACTAACCACTCTTCCGACCCATTGTACGGTTTTACCTTTTCTGCGGCCCTCTGAATCTCTTGTCCAGTAAACACATTGGTCAACACGTATGCACCACCATTTCTCATAACTTCCACAACCCGGTATGGTCCTTTCCACTTCACATTTAATTTTCTACTAGTGCTTGGTTGTGTTACTTCCACTCTAACCCATACAAGGATACCTGCTTCCACCTTTTGGTTCTTACGCGTTTTATTCGCGACTGCTCTGTATCTGCGAGCCATTTTCTGGTGAGTTTCTTTGATTATCTCGTGGGCTTCACGGATGCCTTCCTCACTCGCTTCCGTGTCCGGTAAATCACTACTAATCAAGCGAGGGGGAGGTCGTGAAAAGAATGCATAATAAGGGGAGACACCGGTGGTTGTGTGTACGGCTGTGTTCAATATGGATTGACACTGTAACAATAGTTTTGGCCACCTGTACGGGTACCCTTGACATAGACAAGCTAACACACTTTTCATGGTGCGGTGCATACGTTCCGTAATACTGTTTCCTTGAAGGTGGTACGGGGTCGTCAGAGCGGCCGTGATTTTATATCTGCCACACAGGTCTCGAAAACTTTGAGCGGTAAACTCCTTCCCATTATCAGCTAACACGGTTTTTGGCGTTCCGAAATCCATGATATAGTTTTTAAACCCTTCACACACGCCATCCGTATGTTTGGTCTTAAGTGGATAAAATTTTACATAACGGGAATAATGATCACAGATGGTTAATACATAGCGGTACTCCTGGGCTCCAGCAACCATGTCAGTCAGATCGAGGCTAACTCTCTCCAGTGGCTTTTCCACTGGGGGGAGCTCTTGCCACTGTTGCTGTAGTCCAGTAGTGCCTTTATACTGTTGACACGTTAGACAATTTCTCACATACATGATTACATACACTTTCATGTTTTGCCAGTAGTATAGGCCCTGTACCCTGGCCGATGTCTTCTCGATCCCTAGGTGTCCCACCTGAGCATGGGTCTGTTCTAGAGCTTGTTGTTTAAGAGCCGTTGGGACAACTAGGCAAAACTGTTCACTTCCATCTTTTTTTGTAATGGTATAATATAAAACCCTTTCCCATACCACAAACTGATTTAAGGTGCTACGTGGGAAATTCCTCCTGGGCACATTTCCTCCCTCTAAATACTCTATCATCTGAACCCACCGGCCTTCTTCTAATTGCAAGGTTCTGATTTCCTCCTTAGTCTTTCCTAAGATGATGTCTGCTGGTGGTGGAGGTATTAATAGCACCGGGCGAGAAAGTTGGTCAGCCGCATTATTATATTTCCCCTTTATGTACTGAATTTTATAGCTATACTCTCTCACTTCCAAGATCCACCTGTTCATTCTGGGAGATTTTGTTTTCCTTTTGAATATACTAACTAGGGGTTGATGGTCCGTTATGATAGTGAATTCGGTCCCCCATAAATAATGATGGAACTGTCGACAGGTGAGGACGACCGCGAGAGCCTAGCGATCCACAGTAGCGTATCTAATTTCTGTGGGCTTTAGCTTCCTTGAAAAATATCCTATGGCTCTATTGGTGCCGTCTGGTGCTATCTGACTTAGTACTCCTCCTACATGGGTATTGCTGGCGTCGGTTGTAACGGGCTTGTCGGGGGGCGTTTAAAGGGTGTTGATTAAGACTTCAGCTTCCTTAAGGCGAATTATATTCGTAGCCTTTATGTACAAGAAGCGACGGAGCGAGAGCGACTGTCGTTGTGTGTCAGTCGGACTCTCGTGAAGGAGTGGCGAGTTACAGGTTGGAAAATAATTGTTACAATCGGTCACGTATGTCAAGGTGACCTCCACGCACCATCGGAGTGCTAAGTATACAAAACTGAGACGGTAAACACTGACGGACGACATTCCTATAAGGTGGCGTGATCTATCTGTCGTGGGGTTTTTCCATTGACAATTGTATGCCTAATTCGTGGTGATATTAAATAATAATAATACATTGATATCCTACTATAACACTGCTCGGTCACCTACCAGTGATCGCGACCTCGCGATATATAAAAATCGAAATAGCAGTCTAGGTACCATGAACATACATAGTGGGAGTTTGTCAAGCAGACTGCCTATGATACAATTATATTAAAACACTGGCTATGTAAGAACAGATGTGGAGTTATAATATAAATAGGGAGAGGGAAACCACAACGTGTGTGACATGAAACATCAGAAACCTCTCAAAAGATAAATATAAGGACACATGTATAAGAAACTATCAACTGGCATAGTTACAGACAATGAAACGTTGATCTAGCTCCTAAAAAAAAAATACAGTAGTGAAACACAGTACAATGGTAAGTATAGGAGCAGCCAGGTTTCTGTCCCCTGACTTGTCTGAGAAAAGAAAAACTACCTTGCCAGTGGCCTCCCTGCATCCAGTCGCCGTGTCTGCACAACCAAATAATCGTGCAGGACAGAGTTTCTCCTAATGAACATCAGAAACATTGGTACAAAAATCCAGGGTACAGGTAGGGAGATGCAAATAATCAGGCAGCGTTTCCTCCAGGGTTTCCGCAAACTCTGTTTTGTTCGCGAAAGACAATGAATTAAGGGAATTAGTCACATACGAGATGCTGGAGAAATGAATGTCATCGAGAGACCGTAGAGGAAACACTCGATGGGAAATATTGGCCGTGAAAACCAGACGAATCCGGGACGGGTACGTTGTTATGTTAGTGGAGCGGATATAGCATGCTTCCGCTATGGCATAGTGACCAGTAACCCGTTGATAAGTGGTACCCTCCGGGCAGATGACCGATACATAGAAGGACTGAGGGAAATAAAAATAATGCAGACCCTGAAAGTTCTTATGGAAAACAGGCGTTGGTGTTAGCTGCTTGTAGGGCACAGGAAGAGCGTCAGACGCGTTCACGCGGGTGAGGGCGATCTCGCATACCCTCCCGAACTGGAAGGAAGGCAAAGAGACGCAGAACAATAGAATCGCCCGAAGACCGTCTCCTTGCAATACTGCAAGAGTGAGTAGCTACCCGTTGAATACAGAGCGAAATCCTTCGCGATTAGAACAAGACAGGGACGTGTCCAGGGCCAACACACTGTCCTTTGCCGAAAAGGGAACAGGACAATTTCGTGTGCCTCAAACACGTCCGCCGTCTGAAACGGAACATGAATGATTATGGCATCAGGGGTGAGGCTGGACTCAATCAAGGGGTAAAAATATTGACTCATGTCCGGGGTGAATAAAGGTGTCAGGCTATAATTTTGATACCCGATCTGGACAGTCGTTCTCAAATCGTGTAGAGGGAACAAGGCAGGTGTGACTCTACCGTGCGCTGCATCAACCATGTTGCTAATAACCTGCTGATAAGCCGTAGCGACTGATTTAATGACGTTTTCCCAATGCAAGGCCTGATCTAGGAGGAGAAACTGATTCACCTGGTCGATCTGTTTGACAACTATGTTGATAACCTCTACCATCTTATTTGTCTGCTCTAGCAGTACCGCAATGTTAGTATGCAATTGCGCAAGTTTCCTACAATTGGCGTTGATCACCCTGCGATTTCTAGCAGCAAAGGAAAGTACATGAGCGTAGTGGTCCCGCAAATCGCGAACGTCCTCGTCGGTAGCCGTACCGAAAAGGAACTTTGAGGCGGACCCAACGATGTTGAGCAACCCCCTCTTTACCGAGTGAACTGAGTGAAAACTATAATCCATGTTTACCTCATCAACTTTTCCCCGTAAGAACAGAATCCTATCCTCCAGTAGTTGAAAAAGAGTTAGAGAGTTGGTACTAGAAGGAGCCTTTGATTCCCTAGTCTTGGTAGCCCGGATGGCGTCTGCCATGCCGAGTAGTTTTTCCGAGACTATCCTGATTATGTCCGTGCTGTTGGTCAAGGAAGTATATGGATATTTTACGAGGAGCACATCTTCAATGAGGAAGACCTCTCCTATGTGTGCCGTGAGGGCACCAGGCTTCAGGTGGATGGGTGTTGTTGCAAGCAGGGAGCCGAGGGATAACAAGATGATCAGAAAACGCAACATCATTATCTGAAATGGGTTGGAATGTAGTATTTAAACCCGTGGTCTCAAGTTATAGCTATGGGTGTTGGGATTATCCTGTGGAACATTTGACTCTGAGGGGGAAGTACCAATATCAAGGTCCAAAGGTGAGGGAATTACTTTCAGACGATCACTGTGAACTTCTAGACTGACTCCACTATTCGACTCGAGAACCTCGAACCGATTTCCCCTGACATTCCGAACAACTCGGTAAGGACCCACAAATTTAGCCCCCAGTTTCGAACTCCTTTCCGCTTGCTTAATCATGACTGTGTCACCCTCTTTGAAATTCACCGGGACGGCCTGTTTGTGTTGTTTTGACAGCATTTCAACCTTCGTAGCTTTTAACGTACACCTAACTTCTGAGTGTATCTTGGAAAACATATGCATCTGCTGTTGTGCGTACCTATCAATGTTGTAGAGAGGTTGCTGTGGGGTTGTAAGGAAGTCGTACGGAAGACGTTTCTCCACCCCATACAAGATGTAGTAGTGAGAGTTCCCCGTAGAGTCGTTTACCGAAGTATTTATGGAATAGGCTATATGCGATAGCCTATACTCACAATTATCGTGGAGATCGTTCAAGATAGGCCTGAGGACCTGTAAGATTTTCCTATTAGCCCTCTCCGCCAACCCATTAGCAGCTGGGTGGTAAGCTGTGATGAAGGATTGCGTGATGTTAAACTGAGCGCATATTTCGCTCAATACTGAGTTCCGAAACTCGGTGCCATTGTCACTCAGAAGAATTCGAGGAGACGAATGTGGACACAACACGTGAGTCACGAGGGCATGGGCCACGCGTGTGGCTGTCTTGTCCTTGAGAGGCGCTAGAACTAGAAACCTAGAGAACTGGTCGACGCACACCAATAAGTAGCGCGAGCCATGTTGGCTCTGGGGGAGCTGTAGTAAGTCTATATTAACAACATCCCATGGCGCCTCTGGTACTGGTTATTGCAACATAGGTGCTGGCCCTTTGACGGACCCCTTGTGCTTAGCACAAACGACGCAATGTGCGACATGTTTTTCTACATCAACCCGTAATGTGGGCCAGTAGAATTTACGTCTGGTGACAGATAGCGTCTTGTCTCTTCCTGGGTGACCCGCAATGGGTGTGTTATGGACCAGCTTAAGCGTCACGGGGACGTATATGTCTGGGATGACCAGTTGGTCTATAGGTACCGGTTTGGTTGGCCATGACCTACAAAGGAGGTTGTCCTCTGATAGGAAGAATTGTGAAAAGGGAACTGGCAAGTCAGGAAGGTTTGATTCGTCTCCCGACTCGAGGGCATAAATTAACCTCTTCCACACAGGGTGGTCACGCTGAGCAGTGTGTAGCTCAGGTGAAGTGAAGTTGTGGATGACCTCTGGGGTGGTAATCGCGCCTATCGGAACATTCCGAGATAAGGCATCTGCGACCACATTTGTTTTCCCGGTGATGTATTTTATCTCCGGATTGTATGCTGGATCGTTAAGAACCATCTTGCCAGACGACCGTGTAGGTTTTTCCCTTGAAAAGATCAGTTATGGCCGCGTGGTCCGTAAACACCACAATTTTGTACCCCATCACAATGTCACGAAAATGCTTCAGAGCCCACACAATGGCAAGAGCCTCTAGGTGGGTAACAGAATAGTTCTTTTCCGGAGCTGTAAGGGCTCGACTGGCGAACGCTATCACATGCTTTTTGCCGGACATATCTGTTTGCATCAGCGGCTCTACTCCACTAGCCGAAGCGTCGGTACAAAGCTGAAAGGGTCCTTGAAATCCGGAAAACAAGGACCGGAGCCCGTGTAAGCGCTTTCTTTAAATCCTCAAAACTCGTTTGTTGAGCTGGGAGCCACTGAAATGGTACGTCTTTCTTTAAAAGATGGGTTAGGGGACTCGCGCGAGCGAAGTCCTTAATGAAAGGCCTGTAACCTGCGACACCCAAGAAAGACCGTACCTTGTCCGCAGACGTTGGCTGAGGAACTCGGCAATAGCCTTTATTTTGTCGTCCACTGTATGGATGCCGAATTCGTCCACGACATGCCCCAAGAACTTGATCCGAGGCTTTAAAATTCACAATTGGTGATTTTGAGCTTTAATCCGACCTCTTGAAGTCTGTGTAGGACTGCTTTTAGTGTTTCCATGTGTGCATGCACGTCTTTACTTGCTATGATGATGTCGTCTAAATACACATAGACAGAGTTGCCCAGCAAGTCACCAAAAATACTGTTCATTGTCCTTTGGAAGGTCAAGGGAGCTCCTTTGAGCCCGAACGGCATCCTCGTCCACTCATAGTGGCCATGAGGCGTGCTGAAAGCCGTTATTTCACGTGACTCGGGGCCATGGGCAGTTGCCAGTAGCCACTGACCAGATCAAGACTCGTAAAGACTTTATTTCCTCTACCGAGACACATCAGAAGATCTCTAAGAACGGGAAGCGGAAAATGATCATCCACGGTCGCGGTGTTCACACGCCGGAAATCAATCACAGGACGATAAGAGCCGTCATTCTTTGGAACCAGGAACAAGGGTGAATTCATTCGATTCTTTGATGACACCTTGTTCTAACATTTCAGAGATAAGTTGTTGCACCACCTCCCTCTGACTGTGGGGAGCTTGTACGCATTGATATATACAGGATTTGTATTGGGTTTCAATGTGGTGTTCAGCACACTGCGTAACTCAAGCGGCTCGCCTGGGAGAGCAAGCGCCCCCGATAATGTTCCAGAAGCTGGACTAAGGTTGGCTTAATTTCGGAATAGTGTGCAACTTTTAGGAATGCCTCTAAATTAGCTGTGTCTTGTTCGGGAGAAGCCTGACACGCCGAGGTTATGCCTGAGACTTGGGCTGAAGAGTATTCAGCTGGTTCGGGCGACATTTCTCCATACACTAGACACTGGCATAATCGAACACCGTGTTTTAAGGATACAGGGGATCCAGACGTGTTTATTACCAATGCCTCTGCAAAACCTCCCTCCTTGACTGTTGCAGAGTTACCTCCACCGTCACGCGGTGTACGTGAGAACTCCGTCGATACACACATCACTGCCCGCCGGAGGGCGTTAGGCAAACGGATTTTAACAAGTTTTGCAGCACGATCCGGAACTATATGAGGACCTTCTACGACTGCCGTTACTGTCCGCCACAAGTCTGCAATGGTTTCGTGTGGTTTGACCGTAGAGGGACACTTGGGCGGTGGCAGCCCTGAGTCTGTGGTGGGTTGGTCATTTTCCACCTCTGAGGGTGAGATTACAGTTGGCAGAGGCGATGGATTGACCATCCCTGTATGCGTCGGTCTTGATAGATCGCGTTGCTTACAGGGTTTATGGCGATGTGCAGGTCTTTCATGGCGTTCAATCCTAAAATCCCATCCACAGGTAAAGCAAACCTGCTAGAGACATAAAAGAAATCTCGAAAGGGACATACTTTTCATGTAAGCTGACTGTTAGTGGTACTCGCCCAAGGATACCCAAAGTGGTGCCCGTCACGCCTACCACATTCAGGTCGTTCTCTTGGGCGGCCAATTTTCCCCACTCGCTTGTCGTGTCAGTGACCTGTAAGCGGAGTCGGATATGACATTGACTGTGGCACCTGTGTCAACCGCTAAGGTGGTGAAGTGTTGCCCACCTTGCAAGGGAGGCAATTATGCTTGTCCGTCCCAAGGCGGCAATGATCAAGTTGCTCCCAATTAGTATTTTCCTTAAGGGACACTTGGATGTACGCCTCGGGCTGTCACGAAGTCATGTCTTTTATTCTGAGAAGAGGAGTGTGGTTTACTGTCCGCTGAGGACTTGTACTTCTGTTCCTCCTTGGCCTTTTGTATTGCAGAACAACTGTCTGAATCATGAAAACAATTCCCGTGGATATGGCAAAAGCCTTCCGCTGAAGGTATGGCCGAGGGTTCCTGGGTGATGAATGATGCCCGCCCCTGTAACCTCCTGACCTCCTATCTGAGCCCTGTCTTGAATGTGTTGACCCCCTACGTTTCGCGAAACAAGAATGTTCAGAATGTCCTGATTGGTTGCAAAAACTACAGGTGAGAGAGACCTTACTTTGAGCCTGTAATACTGCGGCCGGTGCGAGGGGATGCCGGTGAGGGTGTCCTTGAACCTTGAGTGGGTTGTAAGTATGCAGACGAACCCGGGGGTGAACGAATTCTGCGGCCTGTAATTGATAAATAATGAGTGCCTGAACAGAAGACTACCTTAGTAAATTCACCGGTTGTGGTATCGTGTTCCAGTCCCTCTTCACTTGAAGGACGAGCCAACTGGTTAAAGGTGTCGCCGAGTTTAGCGAGAGTGTCTTTGTTCATACTATGGTGTAAATCATTTACAAAATAGGAGCATATGTTGATAGCTGTAAATATGAACCAATAAACGGAACGTGTATGAATGAATAGTTTGCGTTGAAAACCCTAAAAAGGCAAGAAAGAATGGCTAGCAAGGTGCCTGTTAAGACGTAATAGAAGTTAAGGTTATAATGGAATGCCCTAATGATACGGGTATATATAGAAAGAATAACTATATAAACAAGTGGTATGTTAAGTGAGTATACCATTGATGCTCACGTTTTCTCTCGAGCAGTGAAAACGGAGGCAGGGCACACTGATGAAGATTAACTTTGATCAGGAAATCACATTATACTCAATAGACTCGCAAACAATAAGAAAGAATCAATATCGTATGCGAATGGACGTTACTCCCACAATTATGACTGAGTAACAGCGTTAAGAACACAGAAATAAAAAAATCGTGCCTCTGCACAGATAATAATGAAAATGAGCCGAGTCGGCAAATTTGGACAAGAATGGAATATCCACAAATACCAAGATTAATCAGCTGATGTAGTGGAGAGGGCGACGGCCCGTGATGCCCTGGGTGACGTGCAGTCGTTGTAGGCGCGTCAGGAAACCTCGGCCGCGGCCACAGCGGCGGTGAGAGGTGAGGATGGGCTGACATCGGAGGACTCGCAATGGAGGTTGAAAACTGCTGACCCAGCAAAATGAGCGGCCGCGGTGCGAGCTGGTACACAGCCGCCAGACGTATGATGGCCGCGTCGTCCTTGTTATAGGAAGAGATGGGCGGCGGTGGCAGACAAGACGACTTGGGTGTGTAACCTCTTGAGAAGACGCCTTGCAAGAAACGGTAGTGGGAACAGCTTGCAGTCACCGGGAGATGTCCGCGGGTACCCTTGCTGTTTGCCGGAAGAGGTTTGGGCCGATGCTCCCGGCAGCGGCGGTGGTGCCGCCAGCTGTGGAGCGAGGGCATGCAGGTGTCCCAAGGTCAGCGGGCGTGCCTCCTCGTTGCAGGTGTGAATACCTCTGCCGTATCGTGGAGTGGCTTGCAGGGTACGTAGCAGTGCTGGCTTGAAGCGGGGGAGCGGCTTGTAGATTGTGGCCCTCGCTATCGGCTGCGTAGGCCTGTGGGTGTGCTCGGGGCTTGTAGGCTTGACGCCTGTAGAGTTGCTGGAAGCTGGTGTGCTCGAGGCTTGTAGGCTGTAGAGCCTGTAGGCTTGTAGCTGGTGTGCTCGAGGCTTGTAGGCTGGACGCCTGTAGAGTTGCTTATAGCTGGTGTGCTCGAGGCTTGTAGATGCTTGTAGCTGGCGCCGTGTGAGTTGCACGTAGGTGGCGACTTGTGAGATGCTTGTAGCTGGCGCCGTGTGAGTTGCACGTAGGTGGCGACTTGTGAGATGCTTGTAGCTGGCGCCATGTGAGTTGCACGTAGGTGGCGACTTGTGAGATGCTTGTAGCTGGCGCCGTGTGAGTTGCACGTAGGTGGCGACTCGTGAGATGCTTGTAGCTGGCGCCGTGTGAGTTGCACGTAGGTGGCGACTTGTGAGATGCTTGTAGCTGGCGCCGTGTGAGTTGCACGTAGGTGGCGACTTGTGAGATGCTTGTAGCTGGCGCCGTGTGAGTTGCACGTAGGTGGCGACTTGTGAGATGCTTAGCTGGCGCCATGTGAGTTGCACGTGGGTGGCGACTTGGGAGATGCTTGTAGCTGGCGCCGTGTGAGTTGCACGTAGGTGGCGACTGAGATGCTTGTAGCTGGCGCCTTGTGAGTTGCACGTAGGTGGCGACTTGTGAGAAGCTTGTAGCTGGCGCCTTGTGAGTTGCACGTAGGTGGGCGCCGTGTGCGTTGCCGCGGACGGCAGGTGCGGTGCCGCGGACGGCAGGTGCGTTGACTCCTTCTTCCCTTGTACGCCTGTCCCCGGAGTTTGGCGGTGAGTTCTCGTGGCTTGGAGGAGAACGAGGGCGCGGGGTGACCGCTGCCAACCAAATGTAACGGGCTTGTCGGGGGGCGTTTAAAGGGTGTTGATTAAGACTTCAGCTTCCTTAAGGCGAATTATATTCGTAGCCTTTATGTACAAGAAGCGACGGAGCGAGAGCGACTGTCGTTGTGTGTCAGTCGGACTCTCGTGAAGGAGTGGCGAGTTACAGGTTGGAAAATAATTGTTACAATCGGTCACGTATGTCAAGGTGACCTCCACGCACCATCGGAGTGCTAAGTATACAAAACTGAGACGGTAAACACTGACGGACGACATTCCTATAAGGTGGCGTGATCTATCTGTCGTGGGGTTTTTCCATTGACAATTGTATGCCTAATTCGTGGTGATATTAAATAATAATAATACATTGATATCCTACTATAACACGGTGGTGACATAAAATGGTTTGGTTACATCAGCTCTCACCAGTATAGGGGCCTGCGTAAGTTTCTCCTTCATTTGCTCAAAGGCCTTTTGACATTTCTGTGTCCATAGGAAGGGTGTTTTTCTGGTTAAGCCTGTTAGAGGGGCGGTAATTTCTGCATAACTCGGTACATGTTTCCTATAAAACCCGCACATGCCGAGGAATCTTCTCACCTCCCTGATGTTGCTTGGGTTTTTTTGGGCCACTATGGCCTCGATATTGGCGGGATCTGGTTGACATCCCTTTTCGGACAGGATGTGCCCCAAGAATTTTACTTGTCTTTGCCCAAATTTACTTTTACTAATATTAACCTTAACCCCTTTTTCTCTGAGGGTGTTGAAGAGCTGGGTTAACCGTTCCACCAAGGTCTGGAAATCTGGCCCAAAAATAACTATGTCATCTAAGTAGTTCTTTACCCATCCTTGCTTGATTAGAGGAGTTAATACCTGGGCAATTTGTCTGGAGAAGATGGCTGGGCTACAGCTCAACCCGAAGGGGAGTCTTTTAAAGCGGTATAAGGACACTCCATCACTGAAGGTGGTTAGATCTCTGCTGTTTTCCTCCAGTTCTACTTGAAAATATGCCTCTTTAAGATCAAGGGTAGCATAGTATTTGTTCCCTGACGCAACCTCTACTAGTTCTTCTAGACGTGGTAATGGGTATATGTCCGTAGCTAAGTGTTTGTTTACCCCTCGATAATCTAAACACATCCTTTTGGAGCCGTCTGGTTTTGATACCAAGACGATAGGGCTCAACCAGGCTGCTGTAGAGGGCTCGATCACCCCCTTTTCTTCCATGTCCCCTACTAATTTCTCTATAATTGCTTTGGCCTTCTCTGGATATCTATATTTGGGTCCTTTAACCGGAATAGGGTTTTCTACTGCAATCTTCACCGGTGGAGCTCTTATTTTCCCGATCTCTGAGGGGTGTAAAATGAATAGTTCGTTATTTTCCTGAATGACATGAAGAAGGACGTTCTTTTCCTCCTCCGACAGATGGCTGAAATCTTGGAGAACTAACAGGGATTTCAATTTGTCTTCTCGGCTTCCCTTTTCCCTGGGGTGGTCATCATGGGGGAGCAAATCATTCTTGATACTAACGTTCGTGTGAACCTTATTCTCATCCACATCTGGGCCTTTACCCGGTGAGTTAAGCTCTTCTATTACTTGTACAGATTCGTATGAGCCGAGGTAGGTACCTTTTCGGAAAATCTGGTGGGTCTTGTTTGGATTATATAGGGGAACAAACACCTGCCTTTCCTCGGTCACTGCAGACAAAATCGTGCCTAGGAGTTTGATGGGGGAGATACCAGCAAAATGGTTCCCGGAAGCTCAGATACCGTGAGAGGATACAACTCAGTCTGAAAGGATGGAATCTCGATCGGGTTGTTTACTCTCAAGGTGGGCCTGAAGGGTTCAATCATCTCCGGTACTATACGAACTCGTTCTACTTTGCCGTGTCGTTTGGCTACGTAGCGGATTGGGTGTAATGTACCGCCCCATACCAGAGTACCTTGTTTATGATTCCATGTCATGGGGGCCTGTCCTAACACGTCACATCCCAATAGTATATCATTTCCGATGTAATTGTCGGGGACTACTGGTAACCACAACCTGAAGGTGTCTTGTTCACTTATTCCTATTTCTAGGCACACCATTCCTAGGATTCTTAGTGGGGACCCTGTGACACCTTGGAGTTTGGGAGGGGTTCTTCTCTCATTGATCTCTGCTCCCAGTCTCAAAGCTGTTGCATGATGAACTAGGGTATACCCACTACCACTGTCTACTAAAGCTTGTACTACCCGACCATTGACCACTACCGAGATAGTAGGTGACGTGTGACTCTCCGGATGTCAATTTCTACGATATGTTCTCGCCGGGCAATTTGGCGAGCCGCCCCTACAATTCGGCCTAAGGCAGTCAAAACAGGCCCCTGGAGGAGGGCGCCTAGTACAATCCCGATATGAATGACCGTTTGTTCTGCAATAGGGGCAATACACTGAGTTGACCTTCAACCTTTGCAACTTGTCAGTTAAGCCCTTGATGGTCTCCTTTAACTCTCCCATTTCGCTTTTTCCTGCGATGGGGGATTCTGTGGTTCCTACCTTTGGTTCTGGCAGGGTCTTAGTTCTGTCTTCGGGGACCGCGCAGACATAGGCCTTTGCTCTTTCTAGCAGAAACTGCCTTTCAAATTCCAATCTATCTATAAACCTATTTAAGGGATACTCCTTGTCTAGGAACGTTTCCACCCAGTGCTTTCTAACAGGGCATATTTACAAATGAGGGCGTTAGTGAAGGCCTGTGGACTTTCTGCCCAATCATACTTCATTCCTTCCACTTCCTTCCATCCCCTATCAAAGGTGATGTCCGCTGCAAACTCTCCCCTAAAGAATGTCTTCACTCCTGCCCATGTATTTGCCCTTCCCGTCTCGTGTACATTCCTTAACAATAAGGCGATCTCGGAATCGACTCTAGCCTTGGCGATGTTGACCCTTTCTTCATCATGAATGGAACAGCTTTCGATTTGATCAAAGAAAAGACTCAGTGTTCCCGCGGCCTTGATTCCATCCAACTGACTGAGTTGTAACGTGGGGATGTCTCGGTTTGATACTCGTGTACCTTCTCGCAGGCGAGGCGGCCCTTGGGGGTGGTTCCTGTACCCGCTGTTCCAACAGTTGCATGGCCCTGACCTGCTCTACGACTATGTCCCGCAGTTGTCTAAGTTCTTCCTGCATACGTTCTAGTTGGGCCCTGGCATCCCCCTCGACTAACTCCTGTTTAGGGGCTCTGGCATCCTCCTCGACTAACTCCTGTCCAGGGGCTCCCTGCAACTTCTCACCGCCGACAGCTCCTTCCATGTTTACCAATGGGTCTGACCTGATAACAATTACTACAACAGAGAAGAATTTTCCCGGGAGACAGCCGAGTTTTGGAGACACCTGTGAATTAGAGCTCGATCCCAGTCTACCATTAGTCCGCAGGGACGTTAGGTTAGGTCACAGACCTCGCCAGAAGACGGGTGTTCTCCTCGGTCTGATTTTACTTTCATTAGTTGTTACTTTCTTCACTTTCTTCGCCTCCTAGTTTACTATTGACAATTTGTATAATTCTCTCTTTAATCAGACCTTGGGCTTCCTGAGTAAAGTGTACCCCATCTGCTGCTAAATTAGACTGCCAGAATGTCGAGTTGAACCTTAGAAATGAATAGTTGGAGAGGACTGTTTTTAGTCGCTTACTTACCCCGTTTTGAATGAGCCTATACTGGTTGTTATCGACCGGATACTCAGATGGGTGAAACCTGGACTCGAGAAGCACTGGTATTATTTCAGCTTCACACTTTTCTTCCAGGGTATAGACTATATTAATTATTTCATCCGCCAAATCTTGAACGACTGTATCAACCTTAATGTCATTGCTACCTATCCACAGTAACACAACATCATATTGGTTATTTAACACATCCTTTAACCGACTGTCTTCGAAGAAAGAATGCGCATGTCCTCCTGGAGCCCTAAACACATCCAATTCCCATGACACGTTTTCCCAGTGTACCGGTAATTGACTATGGCCCACTAAGGCGACCCTTGGCATAATTCAGACAAATAATGTGAAGTTAAATGCACACCAAAAAAAAAATCCTATGTCCTAACCTTCCTCTTAGGTGCAGTCTAACACCTAGCCACCATGAACTCACTCTGTAAAGTTTACTGAAAATGAGTTTCTAATAAGATACTTTCCCAGAATGGTTCAATTCTCAAATAGTTAAAGTGAAATCCCACCGCTGCCACCAATGTAACAGCCCCGGGTTCGACCCCTGGTCATCACGTGTTGAAAAATGAAAAAAAAGGGGAGGAAGAGGAAGAATAGTGACGCTATTATTCCTCAACCTCAGAGAGTGTGCGGCTGGGTTCGATTCCCTGCTGTTCCCTCTCTGTAAGCTGCCACCAATGCAACAGCCCCGGGTTCGACCCCTGGTCATCACGTGTTGAAAAATGAAAAAAAGGGGAGGAAGAGGAAGAATAGTGACGCTATTATTCCTCAACCTCAGAGAGTGTACGGCTGGGTTCGATTCCCTGCTGTTCCCTCTCTATAAGCTGCCACCAATGTAACAGCGAGGAACGGCAGTTCTATGAACCAGATGGGACGGAACTAAACTAACTGTTTAGTCCCCAGACTCTCCCTGCCCTGGCAGGCCAGGTAACACTTGACCTTAACAACTGTCCCACCTGGTAGACAGTGTCCATCGATCCCCAGCTTACTATGGGTTGTTCCTTAAGGTAGATGGTATCCTCAGTCCAAAGTTTGGTAGTGTGGGGTCGTGGTTACCTTTGGAGATCGTGGCGGGGGAGATTGCGAGACTGCACCGTAGGCTTTGCCCAGTTCAGGCACTCATGACTGAGGGCATGACCCTTGCTAACCACTGGCGTCTGGGTCCATTCCCGACTCTCAATTGGGCGGCTTCAAGATGGCGGGCACTCCCCTTCCCTACCCCTGGACACCGGCCTTCAGCTGTCTCTCGCCACCTGTGCCGTGCGGGAAGATTAAGTCCAGAATGAATCACTAATGAACGTCGGCTAGGGCTATCTCTCACTCCCAGGCAGCCGTACTCTAGCGAGCTGTGAGCTTACCTGGGCCGTGCGGGAAGATTAAGTCCAGAATGAATCATACCAGCCGGAGCGGTTGCCTCGCTACCTTCCCTATGACGTGGCCTTCCCCAGGTTCCAACACTTTTCCTTCTCGCCTTTCAGCTTGGTACATTAATCTATCCTTCCTCTGCCTTTCTGAGGTTGTCTTTTTGTGTGTTAATTCTCAACTTAATTTTCCCTTATTTTCTAAGACGTAACGTATAAATATATAAAAATATATGGGTACGAGTGGATTTATATCAGGGGTGCCAACCCAAGCTGTGGTTCGTATTTTTCGTTCTCTTCCCTTACCTACTTATACCATATTAACCGCTACGGGTATTGTTTCGGCTGAGGAGAAACTGGATCCGGTAAATAATCATGGCCATGTACAAGGGGGTATTCCCATTTTCCCAGCTGGCTTTTAACTGGCGTCCGCGGTGTTGGTATACCGGCGGGTATGTTACATAAGTTTTTACCCATTTGCCTTCCAGCTAAGGTACCCTCACTTGTTTCATAATTGTGATTGTTAATATTTTTCTTCATGTTGACTTTCCTTACTGATTCAGTATTTGTATAGCTTTGCTTCTTATGCTCCTTCAATCAGGTCGTCATTTGCAAGCTTGCAGACCCAACCTGTCAACATGCCTGATGATCCTACTTTCTCCTCCTCTACTTCTAACCCTACTATTAACTTGCTACACGAGACACCTGTCAAACTTTTCTCTGGTGAGGATCATTCTTTCTCCGCACTTGCTTTTCCTAACCCTAATGCCATGGTTAACAGCATTGTTACCTCTGATCCTGACAAAATCTCTTTTGATAGCTCTCCCATTGCTCCTGATTCCCTTGCCTGCGACCTTATGGGTGCAACATTTCTCAGTGCTAAAATTATTGACTAAGTATTTCACATTCAAATAAAACTTTTTGCTTACCTTTGGCCATACACGGTTTCATGACTCCCTACAATGGGCCTTCCGTATCGTCACTTTAGTGCAGTGCTGTACAAAATTTTTCGCCTATTGTACCCTTTATTATCTTATCCTACTGTTACTTACCCCCATAGTTGATTAAACTCATTTATATTACATTATATTTATAATATATATTATTTAGGTACACGTACATTTCGCGTCTTTCCTAGATACCAGTCCCTCCCTCCCTTTTCCTTCATAGAACATGGGAAGTATCTGTTGTGTGTGTGTGTGTGTGTGTGTGTGTGTGTGTGTGTGTGTGTGTTCATCGTCTTTTCATTTGTGTATCCCCAGGGGTACGCGGACCCCAGTTTGGACAACACTGCTCTAGTGGACTCTGCTGCTGCAGAAAAAAAAAGTGTTTTTTTTTCAATTTCTGGCGAGGTCAAGTCTCCAGCACTTGACCTTTCATTAGATGCTGTTGAATATCTTGAACAAGCCTCTTGGTTTGAGGAAGGCGCGTTGTCTAAGAACAGACTTAACTATTGTTGCAATTCTTATTTTATGCCCTTCACCTCCTCCATGAACGTAGCGCTTCTTATAAACCTGACGATAAACTAGTTGGTTTTGCAGCTAAGATTGTCAAGAAACTAGAGGACTCCCCCAAGGCTTTACCTGCCGTTCCAATTGCAGCTATGCAGAAGGACGACTCACACCAAGTTGTGTGCAACTACTGCAACAAAAAGGGTCAAACAGCACCGAACTTCTTTCACGAAAGCGTGGCATGCGATCTAACGCTGTCAGTAACTCAGGTGCTCGATACAATAAGTCTTTTATCAAAGAGAGATAATTCCCCCGCCCCCTTCCACCGGTCAAAAAGATCGTCATTCTTCTGTTCATATTCTTGTATTCTAATTATACTCTCGGAAGCTTTTATGAAAATAACTTTTCGAAACACAAAAACTGTTGTCTCGATTTCCAGTTTATATATATATATATATATATATATATATATATATATATATATATATATATATATATATATATATATATATATATATATATATATATATATATATATATATATTTCTTTTTTTTTTTTTTTTTTTTTGTCAGGACATGAAGTTCCCATCTCCAGTGTTTATTGGGGAAGATGCTAGCTATCAACTGTATGTGAATGGGGATGCTCTAGTCTTGTCAAGGATTACAAAGTTCTCAAGTAGCTGTGAAGCATTGTTTCACAGTTACTCGTACTAGGTGTTTGCTTTGGAATACCCAAAGCAAATACAGAGAACTTTGTATCTCTTGGAAAAATTTATCTTCCAAAATACCACATGTACAGTACCAGCCACTGTTGCTACATGGACAAAAAAGGTAAATTTGTTTTATTAGTTTAGGAAAATTCTTAACAATACACTAGTATGCCTTTGCCCATATTTGAATATGATTCTGATTGTGTATGTGTGTAATTCACCTCTTGGTCTGCTGCTGCGGGTCTCTCGAGACAGCCAGCCGTTCCCCTAAGGAAGAGCACAGAGCTCGTAGTACCGATCTTTGGGTAGGACTGAGACCACTCGCCTTCCTCTTCCGTCCCCCCTCTCCCCTCTTCCCGCCCACTCTCCTCCTCCTCCTCCTCCTCTCCCTCTTTCTCCTCCTTGTCCTCCGCCTCCTCGCTCGTCCCTCCCTCCAACACCTGTCCCTTACCTTCCCTTTCCCCCTCTTCCTCCTCCCTCTCCTCGTCCGTTCCTCCCTCCACCACCTCACCCTCCCTTTCTCCTTCTTCCTCTTCCTCCTCCTCCTCCCCCTTTCCACCTTCCACCTCTTCCACAATTTCTCCTCGTTCTTCACAGCAGGTCCCTCCCCTCCCTTCCCGCTCTCCCCTCCCCCCTTCACCCACCCCTCCTGGCCCCCCTTCCGACCGTCGGGTTCTTGTTGTTGGTGATAGTCAGGTTCGTTATGTTGACAGGTATTTTTGCTCCAAGGATAAGAACAGGACGAGGGTGTGTTTCCCAGGGGCAGGGGTGGGCCATATATCAGACAGGATTGAGGCGTGTATGGCAAGCGAGGGATCGAACCCCATTGTCTTTCTCAGCTGTGGCGGAAACGACGTTTCTCGTGTGCCAAGCGAGGACCTTCTCAGGCGTTTTAGAGAATTGTTAGGCAGGATACGTGACGCTGGTGGGTCACCAGTAGTATGTGGCGTCCTGCCAAGGAGGGCGTTGGCGATGGATGGCTGTCAGGGCGATAGCAGTGAACAGCAGACTTGCTGAGCACTGCGAGCGCAATGGGTGGCTGTTCGTCGACAATTGGGACCTCTTCTTTGGCAACGACGCCCTCTACGCCCGTGACGGGATACACTTGACGTTCAAGGGTGTTGAGGCTCTCTCAGACTCCCTTGAGCGAGCACTTGGTACCCTGAGGAATTTTTTAGTATAGGCGAGGGGAGGGTAATGGGAGCAATGGGAGGAGTAATGGGAGGGACATCTAGCTCATAATATAACCAGGCAGCTTAGAAGTAATTCTAGAGGAGTAACAGAGGACGGGCTAAGAATCTTCTATACTAACAGCAGGAGCCTCAGAAACAAGATAGACTTACTAAGGGGTGAAGCTTGTTCAGAAAATTTTGACATAATAGCGATCACTGAGACATGGATAGACACTGCTAATAGAAATTTTAGGTCAGAATTTGAAATAACGGGTTATCAGATGTTTCACAAAGACAGAAGGGGCAGAAAGGGAGGTGGAGTTGCGCTATATGTTAAAGACTCACTTAAATGTTTAGTTAACAACTCAGTCAAAACTAACATGGATTCAGAATCAGTTTGGGTGGACGTTTACAAAGGGAAAGAAAAACTAACTCTAGGAGTTATATACAGGCCACCCAACCTTAACAGGCAGGACACGAGTATATTACTACAGGAGATTGGCAGGGCGAGTATGAGTAGAAATGTCTGCGTAATGGGGACTGTAATTATAGGAATATAGACTGGGAAGATCTAGTGGGTGACCTGGAAGCCGAGGACTTTCTTGAAGTTATACAAGATAATTTCCTTAAGCAGGTAGTTACTGCGCCTACCAGAGGAGATAACATATTAGACTTAGTCCTAACCAATAATGGGAACTTGCTACGTGAGTTGGAGGTGGGCGGCGAGTTAGGAAATAGTGATCACAGAACGGTTCGTTTTAGCTTAGACTGGGCGGTAACCCGCGATCCAAACCCAGTGTTAGTGCCAGATTTTAGAAGAGCAAACTACGAGGGGCTTCGAAGACATCTTGAAGGGGTAAACTGGGATAATTTAGGGATTCATGAGGGCCAGAACTGCGGATTGGAGAGCCAGGAGAACCAGGTAGAAATGTCTTACAATAATTTAGTTAGAGTAATAGTAGAGGGGCAAGAACAGCATATACCACAGCGAACACTTAGAGAAGAAAACAATGATCCTAAGTGGATGACTCGTGGACTAAAACACGAGATAGGGTTAAAGAAGGGAATTTATCAGAAAATATGGGGAAACACATCTCAGGGGCCGGTACGTCGAACTATCTAGATTAGTTAAGAAAAACACCAGGATAGCAAAAAAGAACTATGAGATCAAAGTAGCAAATGAGGCGAAAAGTAATCCTAAGGGCTTCTTTCAGATGTATAGAACAAAAACACGGGAGAAAATTGGACCGCTGAAATCAAACACAGGGAGCTAGTAGAAAATTACGAAAATATGAGCACATTGTTGAACGACTACTTCCTTTCAGTATTCACACAGGAGGATCGAACGACTATACCGGAAAGAGTTCAGGTGTACGAGGGCGGGGATGGCGATAAATTGAGGGATATAATCATTACCAGGCAAGTAGTTCAGGATGAGATAGATAAGCTTAAGAAGAACAAGTCGCCAGGTCCTGACGGGATATTTCCGAGGGTATTAAAGGAGCTAGGTGATATAATCAGTGACCCACTAACCGACATCTTTAAGATGTCGGTAAATACTAACTATGTGCCGAGCCTATGGAAAGTAGCTAATGTGACGCCGATTTTTAAAAGGGGACAGGTCAGTTGCTTCAAACTATCGCCCAATTAGCTTAACATCGGTTATAGGGAAGATGCTGGAGTCCATAATAGCCAGGAACATTCAGGAGCATTTAGAGAAACATAGCTTAATTCACGACTCGCAGCATGGGTTCACAAAAGGTAGGTCATGCCTCACCAATCTCTTGTCCTTCTACAATAAAGTATTTGAGGCGGTTGACAGAGATGAAAATTATGATGTAATCTATCTTGATTTTAGTAAAGCGTTTGACAAAGTTCCTCACCAACGACTGTTGCTTAAATTACAGGCTCACGGAGTAGAGGGTAAAGTTTTGAACTGGGTCAAGGCGTGGCTTAGCAATAAGAAGCAAAGTGCAAATCAATGGTAAAAGATCTGACTGGGGATGTGTTACGAGTGGGGTCCCACAAGGTTCGGTATTAGGTCCACTTTTGTTTATTATTTATATCAATGACTTAGACACAGGAATTAGTAGTGATGTTAGTAAATTTGCAGATGATACCAAGATCGGTAGAGTAATTGAGTCGGATCAGGACGCTAGTATTCTCCAAGGTGAACTCAACAGATTATATGACTGGGCGGATAAATGGCAGATGGAGTTCAATGTAGGGAAGTGCAGTATTCTGAGTGTAGGTAGGAAACCCACACATAACTATTGCTTAAATGACACTCTCATAAGTAGGTCTGGGTGCGAGAGGGATTTAGGGGTCTTAGTGAGCTCTGATCTCCGTCCAAGGGCACAATGCATTCAAGCTAGAAATCGAGCTAATAGGGTACTGGGATTTATTTCAAGGAGCGTAAGCAACAGAAGCCCCGAATTCTTCCTCAAACTATATTTAGCATTAGTTAGACCTCATCTTGACTATGCGGTTCAGTTCTGGTCACCCTACTATAGAATGGATATCAAAATGTTAGAATCGGTGCAGAGGAGGATGACTAAGATGATTCAGGGGTTGAGAAACTTGCCATACGAGGAAAGACTCAAACAGTTAAACTTGCATTCTCTAGAAAGGCGAAGGGTGCGTGGAGACATGATCGAGGTTTATAAATGGATGAAGGGCTTTAATAAGGGAGACATTCATAAGGTTTTGTTGGTAAGAGAACCGGGTAGGACACGAAGTAACGGGTTTAAACTGGATAAATTCAGATTCAACAGGGACATAGGCAAAAACTGGTTTACTAACAGGGTGGTGGATGAGTGGAATAGGCTTAGCAGTCATGTGGTGAGTGCCAATACAATTGTCACATTTAAAAATAGACTAGATAAATTCATGGACAGCGATATTAGGTGGGGTTAGATACACGGGAGCTTAGGGTCAAAGGAGCTGCCTCGTACAGGCCTACCGGCCTCTTGCAGACTCCTGCGTTCTTATGTTCTTATGTTCTTAACACACCGCGACAACGAGGTCACAACTCCTTGCCTGACGTCGCGTGCTTACCCACTGCTAGGTGAACAGGGGCTACATGTGAAAGAAGATAAACCCAACTTATCTTCACCCGGCCGAGGAATTGAACCCCGGTCCTTCTGGTTGTGAGTCAGACGCTCTACCCCTGAGCTACCAGGCCGTGTGTGTGTGTGTGTGTGTGTGTGTGTGTGTATACACATATTTGTCTACCGGGCCCGACCTAAGGTCTAATAGTCCCGTCTCCATATCTACATTCATCTAGCCTTTCCTTCATTTGGTGGACACTGCTCGCTTCCACCACCTCTTCCCGCAAGCTGTTATATGTGTTAATACTTCTATGTGGTAAACTATACTTCCTCAAGTCACTCGAACAAGTTCCTTTATTAAGTTTCTATGTCCTCTCAGCCCCTGCATTCTCACAGTTGAAAAGAGATTATCTCTATCCACCTCTTCAAACTTATTTACCAACTTATGTAGCGTGATCAGAGCTCCTCTCTCCCTTCTTTGTTCCAGTGTCGTCAAGTCCATCTCCCTCAATCTTTTCATACGTCATATTCGAGAGTTCTGGGACCATTTTAGATGCAGTTCTTTGTATCCTTTCCAGCTTTCTGATACCCTTTTATCTTTTTGTGAGGCGACCACACAATTGCAGCATAATCTTGTTTTGGTCTTATCAGTGTTGTTATTATTTTCTTCATCATATCTCTGTCCATATAGTGGAATGATACCCTTATATTTTGCATCATCCTGTAGGTTTCTCCAAATAACTTGTTTATGTGCTTTTCTGGGGATAGTGTGTTTTGCATCGTTACTCCAAAATCTTTTTCTTCATGTACCACCTTTAAGTTTTCTTTTCCCATCTTGTATGTTTTCCTCGGTCTTTCTTTACTTTTCCCCATTTCCATAACATGGCATTTGTTTGCATTATATTCCATCTCCCATAACTGGCTCCATCTATACACTCTGTTCAGGTCTTTTTGCAGTTCTTCACAGTCTTCCTCCGTCTTCACTTTTCTTATTAACTTTGCATCGTCTGCAAAATGGCCCACCGCATGGGTAGGCGGTGGCGTAGGTGGTAGGGTACTGGGCCCACATTCGCCGTGTGATGGACGACGCGGGTTCGAATCCCCACGCTACCACTCGGATTTTTCAGTCACCGCCGAGTGGCTTAAAACTACCCACATGCTGTCCTGAAGACCACCCATCAACCCGGACTCTAGAGGAAGCCGTCCAAGCGAATCAAGAACGAGTTCCGGGGGGCAGCATGAGCCAATGCAAGATGGCGCCACTATAAACACTCGCCTGCGGCAGAACGGGCTGGGCCGACCATCAGGCCCCACCTGGAAGAAGCCTTGGGCCGACCATCAGGCCCCACCAGGAAGATGCCTACCGGCGCAACAGGCAGCGACGTAAAAAAAAAAAAAAAAAAAATACCTATCGGCATATCATTTATATATATTCTGAACATTATTGGTGCCAGAACTGAACCTTGAGGAACTCCACTCTCTACTCTCCTCCAATTTGATTTCTTTTATCTAATCACCGTCCTCATTTATCTTTCTGTTAAATAATCCTTCATCCACTCAATGACCTTTCCACCCATTCCAGTGTGTGTGTGTGTGTGTGTGTGTGTGTGTGTGTGTGTGTGTGTGTGTGTGTGTGTGTGTGTGTGTGTATTTACTTAGTTGTGATTTACAGGAATGGAGCTATGCTCGTGCTGTCCCGTCTTTCCAACTACTTCCGTCTAATTTGGCCTTAAATGACTTAGCCTGTACCACTTCCCTCTCCAGCCCATTCCAGACCCCCACACATCTCTGCGGGAAGCTGTTCTTCTTGATGTCTCTTCTACAATTTTCTTTTCTCAGTTGACAGTTTTCCATATCCTCTTAAGTTTCTATCTTATCAAAAGATCATTTCTATCCAATTTCTCCAGGCCATTCATCACCCTATACACTGCTATTAAATATCCTCTCTCTCTTCTACTTTCCAATGTAGGGAGGTTCAGCCTCAGCAATCTTTCCTCATAAGGCAGGTCGCTCAGACTAGGTGCCATTTTTGTTGCCGCTCTCTGTATCCTCTCCAGTTTTCTAACGTGTTTCTTAAGTGGTGGTGACCAAGCCACTGACGCATATTCTAGTCTAGGGCGTATCAAGGTCACAGTTAATTTCCTTACCATGTCCTCATCAAGGTATGTGAACGCTGCTCTGATTTTCCTCAGCAGGTTGTATGTCTCAGCTGATATTCTATTCACATGTCTTTCTGGAGACAAGTTCTCTGTGATCATCACTCCAAGATCTTTTTCTTCTTTCTTCTTGTGTAACTTATCCTTACCCAACTTATAATATCCCTCCACTCTTATTCCACTCTTTTCAAATTCAATAACACTGCACTTTTTGGGTATTAAATTGCTCCATTCCCACACTGTGTCCAGGTCTCTCTGGAGCAGCAAGCAGTCTTCCTCTTTTTCCACTCTTCTCATTATCTTAGCGTCATCAGCAAACAGACTCATATAGCTATCCACGCCTTCTATCATATCATTAACATATGCTGCAAACATAATTGGGGCCAACACAGTGCCTAGCGGAACTCCACTCATGACATTTTTCCAACTTGATTTCCTGTCTCTAATAGTTCTCATCATCCTGTTCTTCAGAAAATCCTCCATCCACTTAAGAAGTCCTCCTAATTTACCCACTGTCTCCAGCTTCCACATCAACCTCCTATGCGGCATCTTGTCAAAGGCCTTTTTCAAGTCCAGGCAGACAGCATCACCCCATCCATCTCTCTCCTGCACAACATCTATCACCCTTGAATAGAAACACACCAAGTTTGTCAGGCATGCTCTTCCTTTCCTTAATCCGAACTGTCTTTCTGTGATGATTTCATTTTCCTCTAGTTGCTTCGTCCATTTCTTGTGTGTGTGTGTGTGTGTGTGTGTGTGTGTGTGTGTGTGTGTGTGTGTGTGTGTACCTATTTATATTTACCTATTTGTAGTCTACTGGGCCTGAGCTAAGCTCTGATAGTCCTGGCTACATATCTACATTTATCCAGCCTTTCCTTCATTTGTTGGACACTGCTCGCTTCCACCACCTCTTCCCGCAAGCTGTTTCATTTGTTAACACTTCTTCGTGGAAAACTCTACCTTTTTTAATTTACTCAAACAGGTTCTTTTATGAAGTTTCTTTCTATGTCCTCTCAGCCCCTGCGTTCTCGCAGTTAAGAAGAGATCATGTCTATCCACATCATCAAACTTGTTTACCAACTTATGCAGCGTGATCAAATCTCCTCTCTCCCTTCTTTGTTCCAGTGTTGCCAGTCCATCTCCTTCAGTCTGTCTTCATATGTCACATTCAATGTTTTCCTTGATCAGATTTTTTTAGTTTTTCCCATTTCCATAACATGACACTTGTTTGTGTTAAATTCCATCTCCCATAACTGGCTCTATCTATACACTCTGTCCAGGTATTTTAGTAGCTCTACAGTCTTCCTCCTGCTTCACTTTTCTTATTAACTTTGTATCATCTGCAAAAAGGCTCATATAACTTTTAATGCCTTTTGGCATTTCATTTATATATATTATAAACATTATTGGTGCCAAAACTGAGCTTTAAGGAAACTCCACTCTCTGCTTTCCTCCAATTTGATTTCTCCTCTCTAATCACCGTCTTCACTTCTCTTCCCATTAAGTAATCCTTTATCCACTCGATAACATTTCCGCCCATTCCTCCCCACTGCTGTAGTTTCCAGATTAACCTTATGTGCATAACCTTGTCGAAATCTTTTTTTCAGATCGATATATACACAATCACCCACCCTTCCCACTCTTGCACCACGTCTATTGTCGTTGAGTAGAAACAGAGTAAGTTGGTGAAACACGATTTCCCTTTTTTAAATCCAAACTGTCCCTTCTCATGTTTTCCTTTTTTTATTATACTTTCACAAATCTGGCACATTACACTTTTCAAAGAGACTTATCTATACTAATTGGTGGTTCAGTATTATCTCCACTTTTATAAATTGGTATAACGTATGCTCTTTTCCATTCTAAGGTCCCTTTTCCTGTATTTATAGAGCATGTTATTATGTCATAAAATGGCTCCAATAATTCATTTCTACATTTTTAGCACTTGTCCCGAGATTCGATCTGGTCCCATAGCTTTCCTTCTATCTAAGGTTTATAAGCTGTATTAGTATGTGTGTATTTACCTATTTGTATTTACATATATGTAGTCTACCGGGCCCGAGCTAAGCTCTAGTAGTCCTGTCTGCATATCTACATTTATCCAGCCTTTCCTTAAATTCTTGGACACGGTTCGCCTCCGCCACCTCTTCCCTGCAAGCTGTTCCATATGTTAACACTTCTATGTG